>NW_026526732.1:31088342-31250842 GCF_024362965.1 Panthera pardus
TCTTAGATAGTTCTAATTTGTGCATTCTCAAGCAGTATTTAGAAGCAGATTTCTCACCGGATTCTTGTTAAAATTGGGTATTACTATGTTAAGAAATATTAACTAATTAGACCATTGGAAAAGGTATCTCATTATTGTTCTAATATTATATAAATGATTACTATTGAGATTGGATTTTATTATACATGGCTACTGAATTTTTTTGTGTGAGTTTAGGGATTCATTAAAAGAAATGACTGTTGAGTTTCTTTGGCTAAAATAACTATCTGGATTAGAAAAAAATGATCCGATCATTTTAATTTCCATAGTTCCCAGAGTAGAGTAGGTATTCTTGCAATCAGTTTAGGAATAGTGTCACAAATAGTATCTTAACTGATGAACTCCTAAGTAGCTGCAATTAGTCAGGGAAACTACATATGCAAATTCACCAAGCCCTGGGGAAAGAAGAAAAACCTGATGAGTCATCACAGACTTTAGCCGGTTCTCCGGTATTCTTGCTGGTGGTAAAGTTTTATCTATTTGCTTCCTGTACTTTCTCCTTAGGATTTCTTTACCTAATAAACCTGATAACTTAGAACTCTCTTTCACAGGAATTGGTTTCATTTCCAACAGTCTAGAGAAGACCTAAACAGCTCGGTGTTACATTGTCAGTTAAACCAAGGTGGAAGAGGGGGAGGGTAGAGTAGTGATAAATGAGCAGTCATTTCAATGTTTTCTTTCCAGCAGAAATCAGAGCCAGATTACACTTTATCTCGCCCTGACTTTTCGCAAGATAGATAGCTACGCAAAATTTTCGGGTTCAAATAGTCTCCATCAAAAGAGCTAAAACCCTCATCTTCTGGGTGCACTGAACTTTCATCTTTTTAACTGAAGGGATCCGATTTCTTTTACTGAATAAGAAATAATTTATTCAAATTATTCTCCCAGTCTTAGGTCTTTAACCAACATAGAGGCATACAATGAAGGAAATTAACATCACTGCTTGATGCAGATTTTTTTTTTTAAGAGATTGTCCAAGAAGTGTTATTTCAGATCCTGAAAGCAAAGTGATTAGGTTTACTTGTAACCAATAGTCCCCGTTTCCGTTCAGAGTTGCCTAGTTTAGGTGTTTAGCCTTCGATCTTTGCACTACCTGATAATGTAGCATTGTCCTTAAAGCTGATGCAACAACAAAAAAATCACTTTAAAAGCATATGCTGTTGAGAAACGCTTCCTTTTAATTGAATTTCACGTTAGAAATTTATCTATCTTTGTTGGCCGATATTTAGCACAGACGTCTTTGTTTTTTCAAGGACTTTAATGTAGAACTTCACGTATTAACGACAGAAGTAAATACATTAAGTTCTGAAATGTAGGAAGACGGAATTGGACCGTGGCTTGTTCTTTTATCGTTAGGTGTAGCTGTAAAAGCAAGAGTTGTGGGTGGAATTGGTGACGCCAGGATCGAAGTTATCTTCAATTAAGAACTACAATTACATGGTCCTATTCCATATTAAGCGGAATTGAATTTCAGGTTCAAATCATTTGTCAGTGCTCTGAAAGAAAGAAAGAAAGAAAGAAAGAAAGAAAGAAAGAAACCCTAAAGACTTCTAAACGACCTCACTGATATATGACCCGGATGCTGCCAGACCAAACGATTTTTACCAGGATGGACCCTCCAGTGTGGGCTCGGGACTGGGTCACCTGCAGGGCAACCTCACCAGATCTCAGATTTGGTGACCTTCTCCGAACCTGGGGGGAAGGTGCGGCTGGAGAGTGAGTGGAAATCTACCCCCCACCCCCACCCCCATCCCCCCGCCCCTCGACTGGCCTGGAGGCGGCAGCCGGAACCTGGGAGCCCGGAGAGGGCACCTGAGCTGCCAAGGGGCCCCGCAGCGCGTCTGCAGGTGAAGACGCGCCTCTCCGCGGCCGCGCGCACCCTTCGGGTCGGGAGCAGGTGGGAGGATCCTGCTTTCCGCCCCAGCACGGCCCGGGGTCAGGGGGACTGTCCTCTGTTGCACTGCCCAGTCAATTTGTCAAGGTCCCGCATCGGATAAATAGCTGTCTCCCTAGACCTTTATAGTGACTAATGCAAATAAATCGCAGTCACTTTTACTGAGCGCGTCAGCGGGCAGCCGGGCTTTAATGGCTGAGCCTCCCAGACCTCCGGGGAGGGCTGTGCCCGGCCTCTGGGCGCACGGCCTCGCCCAGGCCCGATCCCGCAACCTCAGCCTGCGACTCCGGCCACTGCGAGCGGTCGAAGCCCAGCCCCAGAACGCTGGCATGGTCCGCCCGCTGGAGTCGTCGTCGGGGGTCCCTAGGGCAAAAAGCGAGGGAAAAGCCTCTCATCTTTTTTGTGGGTTTGTCTGGAATTTTTACCTCCTTGCCTTGGTGGGAACATCTCCCCTCTGGGATTTTGTTTACTCCCTACCTCCCCACCCCCTCGCCCTGCAGCTGTAAGCGGCAGAAATTCGAAATACCTTCCGCGTCCTCTTGAAGACTTTGGGGCAATCCATCGGATCCTACCGATTTCCTCTGGGACCTTTAAAGCTTTGATCCCCAAACGTAGAGTTCCATCTCCCCCATTTCCATCCTTCCCCTCTGGGACCCCTCTGGATGCCTGCTCAAAATACCTGCTGGCGCCAGAGGAAATTCACTTGTAACAGATACCCAGCGGGTGTAAAACCAACACTCCGCTTCCAGGGTCATTTTCCTCCCAGCTTCTGCCCCATCAACTTGTCGCTTAGCGAGCGCTAACGCCGGGAATTATTGTGAATCCTGAGTGCTGAGCTGGACGATTTGGAACCACTTTAATAGACTCGATGATTGCTATTTTACACGTTGCTTCCGCGCCTCTGTCCTCTGCTCCGTGCACAGGCCTCTGTGAGACAATTAACCAGAGGCCAAGATTGGTCGGTCGACAGGTAGCTTTTGTGAAAGGACCTAGCAGGTCTTCAAGCAAACCTCAAAATATCTAAAGTAAAACCGGATTGTTCTGTTTGCTGCCAAAGCAGCTATTGAAGTAAAAAACAAACACAAACAACAGCAAAACCTCAGGAAAGCAGCATAGTTTTGTTTGGGCGGACTAAATAAACTAGAAAGGTTTAGTAGGTAACAATTTTGTGATGGACTTATTTGCAGATATCATGTACATTTCATAAGTAAGATGAATCCCTCATAAAGAATCCATATGATATGAATGTAGATGGCCAGGATATTGAGACAAATGATAAATATAAGGGGAGATGAACTTCTTTTCCTAAGCATTTGCAAGAAGGTTGAGTGGGTTTTATTCGCACGAATAAACATTATTACACTATTTCTTTTCACAACAGCAAAACCAGTTGGTCCAATAATAAAATATTTTTGACTGTTGAAGAATTTTCTTATGCAATTTTAAGTATCCCATCCTCTTTGAATGTTACTGTTTACAAATTATCTGGCATGCTTATGATTAGTGTGTAAAACTCTTAAGCATTACAAAATGCTGAAAAGAAAGTACACGCTGTATTTAAATTTCTAAATCTAAAGTTTGTTGGAGAGATAGTGGATACTTTCAGATTCTTGTATTTGAAAAGTCACCTGAAAATTGTCTTCCCAAGAGAAGGCATAGATCTCTCTGGAGTTTTCTGCTTGGCCCTGCCTTTGTGCTGCTGACCAGAGTTTCAAATGCTCACAGAACTCAGTTTGGCTGATCCAAGAGAGGGAAGTCTATGCAAAGGTCTTTACTCCAAATTTCCTGTCACCTAGGACATCTTGAGATGAGCTCAGCTGACAGGAGGTGCGAATTTTCAGTCAAGATCCATGATGCTTCATGTTTTTCTACTATGGTATCACTTTTACGGTCAAGGACTTGTGGAACAAGTTGAGCATAGAGTTTCCCCGTTTTGTAAATCACTTCTGGAGAGCTTGCCTGCTTTGTAGGTCAGAGATGGAGTTTAAATGGTGGTTAAAGATCAGGTACAGATATATGCTAGGAGTTAGTAAGATCTTCCTGTGGTTAAAAATTACCATTTTTCAGATTTGGAGCTCTCAGTGGAGCCAAGGGTGACATATAATTTTTGTTACTTGAGCTATTTCTTGTTTATAAGGTTTTCCAGTTTGTTCCTCTGCCAAAAAGAAATGGCAGAAAATATCCGCATATGAAAATTGTAACTTAAAACAGCACCTTCTAGGTTCTAGTAAAGCTAGGATGATTTTAAGGAGAATACCAAGGACAACATATGAAATACTCTACAAATTAAAGCTGAATGTCTACGTTATAATTGCTGTTTGGTGAACCTTTCAGAGAGCAGGAGGGAGGGACTGGGGCAGGAGGGAGTTTCTCAGGATTGCCAAATTAAATTTCCCCATGGCCCATTACGGGATTTATTTCACAATTAAAGTGTGCAAACTCAGTTAACCAATCGAGTTTTCTGTTCTCACGCCAGAGTATTTTGCTGGGTGACAGAGCCTAACAGTGTTGTTTTTGGTATTATCAACCTGAAAATAAGTCATTTTTTGACAACGCCCAAGGAAAATGATTAGCTTCAGGTTAATGCTGACAAGCATGAAAACAAAGCTTTTTTGGGCAAATCGAATTATTGTAGTATTAGAACAGAAAAATGGCAACAACAAAGGAATGCAGAATAAAAGATTAAGATAAAAACAATAATGCCAGTTGTGATGACTGTATCAGTTTTGATTTTCCGCCTTTGATGGAACTTCTTATTTCTTTTTTTTAATGCTTATTTATTTTTTAATTTTTAATTTTTTAACATTTATTTATTTTTGAGAGACAGAGAGAGACAAAGCATGAGAAGGGGAGGGGCAGAGAGAGAGGGAGACACAGAATCCGAAGCAGGCTCCGGGCTCTGAGCTGTCAGCACAGAGCCTGACATGGGGTTCGAACCCACAAACCATGAGATCATGACCTGAGGCAAAGTCGGACGCCCAATCAACTGAGCCACCCAGGCACCCCTAATGTTTATTTATTTTTGAGAGGGAGAGAGAGACAGAGTGTGAACCAGGGGAGGGGGAGAGAGAGAGGGAGACGCAGAATCCGAAGCAGGCTCCAGGCTCTGAGCTGTCAGCACAGAGCCCAATGTGGGGCTCGAACCCATGAACCTGAGATCATGACCTGAGCCGAAGTCAGACACTTGACCTACTGAGCCACCCAGGTGCCCCTGATGGAACTTCTTAAAATGATGTTGTGCTTTGTAACTTTCTAAGATTCTTCTCAAAGAAGAGATCTAAAAAGGCCTTAAAAATAGTTTGAAATATAGGAATTACATTATCAGAAAAAAAGTAGCACTGACAAGCAATTTTCTAGTGAACTTAATTTGTGTGCAAAAGTAAGTAAATAATTGTGCTTCCAGATAAATCTAAGTCCAGATAATTCTTCAAACCTCGTTTCTGCTTTCTGAAAAACAGCTTTATTGAGGTATAATTCACATACCATACAATTCAGTCATTTAGGGGCACCTTGTTGGCTCAGTCAGTTGAGTGCCAGACTCTTAATTTCGGCTCGGGTCATGATCCTAGTGTCATGGGATAGAGCCCTGAGTCGGGCTCCTAGCTGAGAATGGAGCCTGCTTGGGATTCTCTCTCTCTCTCTCTCTCTCTCTCTCTCTCTCTCTGTCTGTCTGTCTCTGTGCCCTCCCTCCTATCAAATAAATAAAAGATAAATAATTAACCCATTTAGAATATACAATTTAAGGTACTATAGTATATTCACAGGATTGTGCCAATATTACTGCAATCTAACCTAAAATATTTTCATCCCCTCCCCCTACTACAGAGACACATCCCCATGCTCTCCCCTCCCCCCCCACCCCCCATCTCTCTTTCCCACACCAGCTCTAGACAACCATGAACATGCTTTGTCTTTATATTTGCCTATTTGTGACATTTCACATAAATAGAATCATATACTATGTGATCTTTTGTGACTGGCTTCTTTTACTTAGATGACGTCTTTGAAACCCATGTTGTGTGGTATGTATCAGCAATTCATTCCTATTTGTAGCTGAATAATATGCCATTTTATAGATGCACAGAATTTGTTTATCAATTTATAGTTGATGCACTTTTGGGTTGTTTCCCTTTTTTTAATTTTTATTTTTTTAATGTTTATTTATCTTTGAGAGACAGAGAGAGAGAGAGCAAGCAGGGGAGGGGTAGAGACAGAGGGAGGCATGGAATCCGAAGCAGGTTCCAGGCTCTGAGTTGTCAGCACAGAACCCAATGCGGGGTTCGAACTCACAGACTGTGAAATCGTGACCTGACCTGAAGTCAGACACTTAACCCACCGAGCTACCCAGGGCACCCCGCCTTTTTTTGATTATTATAAATAATACTGTTATGGACACTTGGATACAAGTATTTTATGCTCTACTCTGCTTTGCTTATATAGATAGGGCCAAGCCCTGCTGGACATGTATGTCCTTGTGATACTATGAAAATTTGCTCTTCACCTTGAAGAAAATAAAATTCTCACCCAAGCTTTTCTCCCCATTTGCCACGCTGTGAACTGTGTCCCCTGACATGTGCATACAGCTCATCTCTAAGAAGCACTATAGGAGTAAAGATTTCTTTAATTTGTCTGTTCATTTGAGCCAATTAGAAGAAAGGGTCCTGGAAAACAAAGGGGTGTTCTGTTTGCAGAGAGGCAAACTCATACAGTTAGCCAATGTTACCTATTTTCAAGCGCAGTATTGGGAACCAGCTGTATTTGCCTATGGACTTTCCACGTGGTGCCATTTGGATGCTGTTTTTTCCTTCTTTCGTCGATTCTGCTAGCCCTAATATCTTGGCAGCTTGCTTGCTGTTGTAATGCCTACGTTCCCCGGGATATTCATTTTACGTGCAACAAAGTGTTCTCTTCCCTGTGGTCCGCAGAACTTCTTTAGTCTTGTTGTGTTTGGTTCCCTCACTAGGCATTTGATTTCTATAACGTCAGGCTCATTTGCATTTTTTAAGGCACAGGGAGAACACTTGTGGTGTTCTGTCATGCAGGTGTGACGAGCCTGGCTCCAACTGTATTCTACGACACGTATCGCTTGCGAAGTAGAACGCCCAGGAGAACAGACGGCATGATATGAGGCAGAATGGACAGCTGTTAGCACTTGTAAATGTTCTCTGCAAAAACGGGTCATACATTCGCTCCACACATATTAACTGATTGCCTGTCAGCATAGTGCTGATATTTTGACGTTGGCGAGTTTCTTCTATTCCTTTTTTTTTTTTTTTTTTTTTTTAAATGTAGCTAAGGATTTACCTTCTTTCCAGGAAAATAGATAAACTATTGCTCAAGACCGGGCCTTTTTGAATTGTGGCATCGTTTGTGAGAGATCGAACCTGTCTAACGTACTTAAATAGGACTCCCAGACATAAATATTAAAGTCTCTTAACTTTAAGATATTAGCTATTACCAGATTTATTATGCAGATTCGCCTAGCACCTCCTAAAATACCTGAGACTTTGGAGCTCACAGGTGGCATGGAACATCCTCTGTAGCACACAGACAACGATTTACTATCTTTGAAATGCAGTCGATTCTGTTGAGAAACCATACAACTGAGCTTCATGCCGACTGATTAAGGTTTACATTGTACAGAGTGGATGACAGACCTGGTGGCTGTTACCACATAGTTAATAGTTGTAGAAAATTCCAAAAAAGAAAGGCCACTTTGCCAGTATCAGCAACACCTTTGTAAAAATCTCAAGGTACGTGTTTCAAAGGAAATAAAGTAGAGCTCCTTCAATTTGCAAGAGGAAATTTTCAAAGAGATAGATTCCGGTTATTCAGGCTCAGCTATGGCAGTAGAGTTAGAATCATGAGCCCGAAAAATTTGTAGAGGCAAGAAGTGGCTTGGGAATTGGGTGAGCGTTCGTGATCTGAGAATGTGGTTTTAGACACGGCAGCATGAACTCCTGAGGTATGGAGTTCAGATGAAGACACTCCACTCAGTTGACATCTCATCCGCCAGAGCTTTGGACTCCCTTTTCCTGCTCTAGCATTTCATTTTTTAAAATTTTTATTTATTTATTTTTTAGTGTTTATTTATTTTTGAGACAGAGAGAGACACAGCATGAGCAGGGAAGGGGCAGAGAGAGAGGGAGACACAGAATGTGAAGCAGGCTCCAGGCTCTGAGCCGTCAGCACAGAGCCCGACGTGGGGCTCGAACTCACGAACTGTGAGATCGTGACCTGAGCCGAAGTCTGACGCTTAACCGCTTAACCGACTGAGCCACCCAGGCGCCCCTGCTCTAGCATTTCAAAAGAGATCCGGCCAAGCAAACATTCCCCTGAAGTTTGGAAAGTTGCATTTCATCCGTGTTCCTGACTAGAACAAAAAATATTTGGGTGCTAAATACTGTAGGAAGGTGCTTCAGTGCAATGGAGAATTGTTTAAACTATTTGATGTGTCCTAGGCATAGGGTTCTTCACTGCAGAATGATTTTCTGAAATTTTTCTTAAAAAAAATTTTTTTTATGTTTATTCATTTTTGAGAGAGAGAGAAACCTAGCGCAAGTGGAGGAGGGGCAGAGAGAGAGGGAGACACAGAATCCGAAGCAGGCTCCTGGCTCTGAGCTGTCAGCACAGAGCCTGACGCGGGGCTGGAACTCAGGGACCGCAAGATCATGACCTGAGCTGAAGTCGGATGCTTTACAGACTGAGCCACCCAGGGGCCCCTGAAAATTTTCTTAAGTAAGTGAATAAAGGAGAGAGTAAGTGATACAATAAATGCATTGTAAAGTCAAGACATCTGTTAGGTCTATGTAAGAGGTAAGGAGAAATTTAGCATGGTGTTTGGCAATCTAGTTATGTGATTTGCATTTCACTCCAAGGGTACTTACCACCTTCTCTTGTCTTCTCGCCCTATAAGAATGCTAGTTACTATTAAAATCCGGACAATTAAACATCTTGGGCTACTTTGCTGTATAGGTTGTCAAGGCTCATGTTCTGGAGAATAGGTAATGAGTGGAAAATAGACATGTATTTCCCACTGGGAATTTCAAAGTGCTTTTTTAAGTCATTTGGAGACTCTCTATTGATGGATGGAGGCTGGATTTTGAAGAAAATGCAGAGAAAATGCAAAACAACAGGGGTAAATACTAATCTTCCCACCGTAGGAACCTGGGCTCTGAGTGTTTAAAACTGTAAAAAGTATCCCACATGTAACTGTATGAGCTGAAGTATCGTAGGTAAAGTGTCATCGCCTAACTAACACCCTGACTGTCCAGTAAGTGTCAAAGATTGCATGACTCTGCTTGGGGTGTGTGTGTGTGTGTGTGTGTGTGTGTGTGTGTGTGTGTGAGACACACACACACACACACACACACACACACACAACGGGGAAGGGGAAGGGCGTATAAAAGACGTTAAACTTGCTACTCTCTAGTAACTAACGATACTTGGTATGCAAGTGCTCAAAAGGGTTCTTGTTTAAGAATTGTTAGTATTAAATAAAAAAAGAACATTACTAAAAGGTTAATTTCGTAATGGGAGACCGAATAAATTCAGGTTTCACTATAAATACAGTGTTCTTTTAGCAGCAATTATTATAAAATAGCAACTAAATGCCAATTAAATTTTTTTTCCTCTGAAAAGAGGGAGATCTCAGACTTTTTGTTTTCATTAATGTCTCTGTATGTTGCAGAGCTGGGCCAGAAATTGATGGTATTTTAGCAGCCACAAGTCCTTGGGACTTTGGAAACCATGATTCAAATTTTCTTCTTTTTTTTATTAGGTCCATTTCACTCATTTTGGGAAAAATTTTGAATGTAGAAAGTACAAAGAAAAGAATAATTACAGCCACGATTCAATTCTCAATAAATTTCATAATAAGGTTATCTTTGTTAACATTGATCGTTCAATGTTTGGTTGAGCACTTATCGCTTCCTGTATATTGTACATACAATGGGAAGATTCATCTCTCGTTGGGCAGAACAGGGATGCAAATGAATGCGTCTTAAATCTTCTGTTACTTTGCACGGATAGGGTTGGCATTATAACAAACAGAACAAACATTTGCTTCTTTTATTTTCCAGTTTCAAAGCTGAGGGGAATGTGTCCAGTCAGTGGTAAGAAATACACATTGTTTTATTTTAGAGGAAATGAACCTTTAAAGAACTGTCTTTGTTCCTTTTGGTTGTAAAAATTTTGAAATATAAACTAAAACAAGAAACACTAAATTATTGTCGCTTAGGGTTCTTTCTTATTAATGCAAACAACAGTGAAACGCTGAGGAATTATTTATTTGGTCTAACCGAATCTTTCTTGTGAAATAAAAAATGCTGCCCTGGAAAGTTATGATTTCTTTTTTTCCCAAATAATCCAGACCGTCCAGGGTAAACCTGATCTGCGTTATCACCTAAAGCTTAGGGGAAGAAACATGCGCCATGATTTCTAGCTTAAAATAAATATTCCCCATTATGTATACTTTTATAAATTATTCAAGTCAGAATTTAAAAAATCTAAGTACCACTGAATAGTGACTGGATATTTCAGGTTAGCATGATTCTTGTAGCTAATATTTGCAAAAACTTCTAATAATTATCAAGATGGCCTTTATTTGTTTTTTCTTGTCACTGACCCATAGGATATACTAAAAGAAAACAGATCAACCTCTTTCCCGATAAGGAAAGTAACCAAGAAGGCCATCTGCAAAACTAGACTGTGGGGCATTATTTTTTGAACATGCATCAGAATATGTTCATGTTCATTGCCTTGGGCTGATGAGATGTGTTATTTCTTTAAGTTTGAAAACGTTTATATGAAAACAGTGAACGTAGGCACTGTTACATTTTTTTTTTTTAATCTTTTGAAAAGAAAGGAACTAACAAAAATTGAAATTCCAGCAATGTCTGTTTCTTAGATGAGATCCGTTTAAATTTTTTTCCAGGGCATAACAAAACACTTACAAAAATCTTAAGCATTAAACTTAACATACCATGCTTTAGAAAACACATGAGAGCGACCTGGATTTAGGGGGTTTAGACCAACTCTTTGAAGTCTCTTAAATCTCCTTGAGACCTAAAAGTTTGTTTATAACTAACAGTTGCTCTGTAAAAACAATGTTGACGAGATGTTTTAAAATTTTCTTGTTAAATTTTATAAGAATATGTGGGTTGGGAAAAGGGAGCATCTGTAACACCAGATGATTTCATAAATGTGATTTATTGAATCTCAGAAATGGGGAACAGGATGCTTAGCAGGAAAGAGATTTATCAGTGGCTTGTATACAGGAAGCAAATGAAAATATGGGTAGCTGTATCAACTTCAGATGGGCCTAATAATTTCTGAATAGAAGTATAAGACAAGTGACACAGCATCTTTAATTTTTTTTTTTTTCCTGTGGGTCTTTTGTGTTATAGTAATGGAACCCTGTATTGGTGCACATGACTGAGACTCTGTTGAAAATACTCTATCCACCGATAGATGTTTTTCCACGAGGTTTTGCTTTTAAAGCAACATTTAAATTTTATTTAAAATGAATCTAAGAAGAGAACTAGCTTGGAAATAACGTCTGCATTACTATTTGGAGCTGCTGACAGAGAGAGAAAAACATTTCACCATCTTGCTGTACTGTGTATGTATTCTTCACGCTTGCTTTGTAACTCATCCATTCCCGGGTATGTGTTTTTGTGACATAGTGAGTTTTTGGCCAAGAAAAGGCCCCGGAATGGAGAGAGTAAGTCAACAAAGCTATAACCTTCCAAAATGTTGATTTCTTATTTCTCAGCTATCAGTTAGTCTGCTGATCATTTATGTCACTAATTAGCGTCTTCTAGAAAAACATAAACAGAAATGTGTAACACTGCTGGATCCTAAATTAATAAAAAAATATTACAATTAATTTTATATTAATTTCAATTAGGAAGAGACTCAGTAAAGAAGAGAGTTCAAAATAATACTTGGCATTTGACTTATTATATTATTAACATATACTGCATTATAGCAATACATAATGCATCAATACATTTATTATAGATTTACAGGAGCTTAATTTATTTTTTCTTGTTCCAGTCACATGAGCACTATAGAATTTTCCGCATTGGTTGGCAGTGAGCTCCCTGCCTTTCTTCCCCCATCGTTTCAGATTTATTTTTCAGACTAACAACTCGATATTTTCTGGCATCGTGTTCTTACAGCTATATCATATCACTTCTGATATAATGAATGTGTTTTCATCTATTTTCATTTTAGATTTCTAAAGCTTTATTATTATGGGGTAATGATCCTAGATTTGTTAACAATTTTGAAAAAAAAATCTATCATATAAAATCAATGAGTGGCTTGAGGAAAGCTGTTATTTTGGGGGGAGAATTGCTTTGCATTTTGTTTTGTTTTATTTTGATCCTCAACACTATGCTCTTGACAAGTTGGGCATATTTGTGTTTATGTCGGAGAAAGGGAATTGAAATTCATCTCATCATCTCTTTTTAAAAGAATCAGTATTCTTAAGTATATGCAGTAAAAAAGCAGGCTACAAAAAAGTGCATTTGGTATGATGTCATTTTTCTGAAGAAGATGCACTTGTAGAAAGAGATTCAAAAGCTCTGTATCTGGGTACGTGTTATATGAATGCTTTAAGGAGTGTTCCCTTTGATTATGTGTATTTACTATTTTCTCTACAGTGAGTCTTAATTGACTTTATAATTCGAAGTGCAAAGTTGCCTTTTTATAATAAATTTAAAACCGTCAGCGTTGTATAATCCAATACAGAAGGCTACCACACTGGGTCTTGGTAGAGTAAGGTACACTCCGTTCTTAATGCAGTGGTTACGTCAGAAGCCACACCCTTGTCTGCGAACTGATAATGAACGTGGGAGGGTGACTATTACTCAGAATCCGATGAATGCTCACCTTGAAAAGGACCCCAGTGCCCACTGCTGGGAAAGCCTTCCCATCCATCCTACAGATGAGGTCACTTGTCCAACTTCACACGGGAGCATGCGACATTGCTTTCAAAAGGTCATTTTCCAGGGGCGCAGACACGCCAAACATTAGCTGCCATGTCGGGCCTGCAGGCTTGCGTAACAGTTAAGAAATTTGGAATTCGTGTCTACATTTAGCAATCTGGGGTGTTCACATAAAAATTCAGATCTGGGTTGTCTTGACAATAACTTTGAAAAGCCACAGTGTTCTTTTCATAAGGTGACAGGCGAATTGGAATAGTGATTGCCCGTTTTATGCGGGCCACACTCTGCTCTTCTCCACTAACCTCACTTGAACCACCTGGCCCAGCAGAACTTTGAGTGTGCAACTTCTGTATACTAGTCAGAAATAGTGAAACTACAAGGGAGTGATTCCTTCTTAATGATGGTGATCATCACCAGACATCAATTCCCAGAATGCCTCCGTTTTCTTCCGTGTACTTTTATGTCATTTGGGAATCACCACTGAAGAATGGAAAAAACTGGGGCTCCTGGGTGGCTCAGTCGGTTAAGCGTCCAACTTCGGCTCAGGTCACGATCTCATGGTTCCATGAGTTCGAGGCCACATCGGGCTTTCTGCTGTCAGCGTGGAGCCTGCTTTAATTCTCTGCTCCCCCCCCCCACCCCTCCCCTGCTCTCACGTGCGCTCTCTCTCTCTCTCAAAAATAAATAAACATTAAAAAAAAAAAAAGAGCATGGAACAAGCAAATGGGCCTAAACTGCAGCTTGAAGTACTTAGAGTCAGACAAGGTTAGAAAACACAGCTTGAGAATGTGGGTTTGTTGGT
Organism: Panthera pardus; assembly: GCF_024362965.1. NCBI lineage: Eukaryota > Metazoa > Chordata > Mammalia > Carnivora > Felidae > Panthera > Panthera pardus. The sequence goes on from NW_026526732.1 coordinate 31,102,033, forward strand.
CCTATGACACACAGATGGTCGGGAAAGACAAAGCTTCAGAAGTGCTAACACTGTCCATTGGATTTTCCTGAGACCGATTTTAGACAGCAGGAGAGGGCGACACTGCCTTCTAAGTGTCTTTTTCCCTGGACTCGCAAATATTCCACTTTTATTCATTTGTACAGTTATTAATAAATTAACTACACCTCTACTGGAACCCCGAAACAAAGCACATCGCGTGAAAAATGCATCATTAAATCTTGACCTTCGGGTCCAAAGAGGATGTTTTGGTTGTGATGTCATTTCCAGACTATCTTCTTCTTCTTCTTTTTTTTTTTTTAATTTTTTTTTAGTGTTTATTTCTGAGAGAGAGAGAGGGAGAGGCAGAGAAAGACAGAGACACAGAATCCGAAGCAGGCTCCAGGCTCTGAGCTGTCAGCACAGAACCGGACGCGGGGCTCAAACTCACAAACTGTGAGATCATGACCTGAGCCGAAGTCGGACGCTTAACCAACTGGGTCACCCAGGTGCCCCCAGACTATCCTCTTCCGAAAGCAAACGAGTAAGATGTGTGTTAGAGGTATCTATTCACATGCATCTTACTAAACCTTTCCAAGAATGATGTGGATTCCAATACGAATGTTAGCATCATAATTAAGGGTGATTGTCAGGGCTTACTCAGAGAGAGGAGAGCCATGTGTATCTAAATGGACTATCAAATAAGGTACAGGTTTTTTCCCATGATCTATAATGTTGACACGTAAACCTTGAAGACGCTGAAAATTTGGATTTGTTTTGAGGCTTCCTTATCCATTGTCACACTGGTCAAAACTTTTATATGTGCAGTCCTTAGATGCCGAAGTGTTTTTGCTCGTTGAACATTTTCCCAGAGTAACTCTCATGTCTTGGCCCCGCATGACCAAATACCTTGCTTACTACAGATTCATCTCTGTAGCCACATTATGGGACCTGAACTAGATGATAACCAGCTTTATTTGCAGGAAAACATTCATCTGAACAGAAGCATTTAGAACATGTGTGTAGAATCATTTCTCCTGTTACACATCGATTTCATTATTTTTACTTCTCAGCATCTTACCAAGCCGCCTTGAACACAATGTCTTGTTAATATAAATAGGAGTATCCTCTTCATTCCTGCATGACTGTTTACATAGGCTGTTGATCAATTACGTTGGGATTTTTTTCAGTTGTCACGGCTATCAGGTAGAAAGGCAACACTGAAAGCATAACACTCTAGATATATTTTCTTCCCAGTTTTATTCCTAATTTAATAACTGGGAAATGCTGGTTCCTAAACAGTTTTTGGCTCAAAAATGTACAGTGTTTTTTTTTTTAACACAATGCTTAGCTGTGGCTTTTGGCCAACATTTATGCCGTGCATAAAGCATTGTGAATGCTTTCAAAAAAAAATGTGCAGACTTGCGTTTATTTTTTGGCCTCATAGACAGCATAAAAGCTGTTTCCATGCTTATTCTAAGCCAGTTCTGTAAAGAGATGTAACGCTACTTAAATTATAAACAAATCAAGAGTCCCGAGCAGGGCTGTGTTATGTGATCACATCTGGTCATTCTTTGCACTAAGAGGATTATTTTCAATGTTTTGCAATGTTCACTGCTTGGACATCCAAAACGTCAATAACAGACTAAGACCCTAACAGGTCACTAGAGAGAAGAGAATATGGGGAGTAAAGAATAACATTGAAATGCACTTTAATCTCTAAAATTGGTTTTTAAAGTTATGGGTTCACGGATTTCTCCAAGAATTGAAGGAAAGCAGTAGAGAGAGATGCACATATATTTACAAAATTTGAATGTTCAGTGTGGTTCATTATGTCCCCAGGCTCATAGATCACATGTTCAAAACTCCTATGACAAATTTATATGTTTATATTTTATATATGATCTAGAATATGTAGGTATGCACTTATATGCTATTGAACATACATACATATATTTTTAAGCTTCTTTTAAAATCGCCCCAGTTAGGCTGACACATGAAAAAATGCTCAACATCACTCATCACCAGGGAAATACAAATCAAAACCACAATGAGATATCACCTCACACCTGTCAGAATGGCTAACATGAACAACTCAGGCAACAACAGATATTGGCAAGGATGCGGAGAAAGAGGATCTCTTTTGCATTGCTGGTGGGAATGCAAGCTGGTGCAGCCACTCTGGAAAACAGTATGGAGGTTCCTCAAAAAACTAAAAATAGAACTACCCTACGACCCAGCAATTGCACTACTAGGCATTTATCCCCTGGATACAGGTGTGCTGTTTCGAAGGGACACATGCACCCCCATGTTCATAGCAGCACTATCAACAATAGCCAAAGTATGGAAAGAGCCCAAATGTCCATCGCTGGATGAATGGATAAAGAAGATGTGGTATATATATACAATGGAGTATTACTCGGCGATCAAAAAGAATGAAATCTTGCCATTTGCAACTACATGGATGGAACTGGAGGGTATTATGCTAAGTGGCATCAGTCAGTCAGAGAAAGACAAAAATCATACGACTTCACTCATATGAGGACTTCAAGAGACAAAACAGATGACCATAAGGGAAGGGAAACAAAAATAATATAAAAACAGGGAGGGGGACAAAACATAAGACTCTTAAATATGGAGAACAAACAGGGTTACGGGAGGGGGTGTGGGAGGGGCGATGGGCTAAATGGGTAAGGGGCATTAAGGAATCTACTCCTGAAATCATTGTTGCACTATATGCTAACTAACTTGGATGTAAATTAAAAAAAATAAAATTAATAAAAATAAATAAATAAAATAAAACAACATAAATAAAATAAAATAAAATAAAATAAAATAAAATAAAATAAAATCTCCCCAGTTAGCTAAAAGCATGGAAATCTTGGTTGTTTCTATCTACAGAGAAGTTTAATTCTACAGGATGCAGGTTGATGTGCTAACATTTAGGAATCAAGTTTTAAGGAAATAATAGCATGTTAAAAAGAGGTAATTGATGTAAAGGTGGTTTATTTAACTGCGGTTGGATAGACCATCTTATCTCATCCCTTTAATAGTTTTTGATTTCAAATGTTCATGAAATGCCAATTTTCTGGGTATGTTTGTAAAGAGAAAAAAGGACGTTAGATTCCTTATGTCTTCAGTAACATCCAGTTCAAAATGGTTCCTTGCAATTCCAACTTTGACATGGAAGAAATTTAGAAACCTGTTGTGTAATTCCAAAATTATTTAGACTGTGTCATTTAGAGTGTATTCATAGCTTTTAGGTATCTGGGGTTTTTCTAGGTCTTTTGTTGATTTCTATTTCCATTCCATTTTTATCACAAAACACACTCTGTATGATTTCAATCCTTTGAACTTGATTGTAACGTGATTTTTGTATGGCCCATTTTGGTGAATGTTTTAGGTGCACTTGAAAAGACTTTGCATTTTGCCATTGTTATTTATAGTGTTTTATATATGTCAATTAGGTCAAGTTGGTTGATACGTCGTTATTGATTCTTGTCTACTCATTCTGTCATTTACTGAGACTGGAGTATCAAAATCCCCCAATATAATTGTTGTACTGGGTTGAATAGTGTCCCCCCTCTAAATCCATGTCTATCCAGAATCTGTGAATGTGACCTTATTTAAAAATAGGGTCTCTGCAGGTACAATCAAGATAAAATAAGATAAGGGTGGGCCCTAATCCAATTACTGGTGTCCTTATAAAATAAGGGAGATTTGGACACAGACCCAAAGGGTGGCAATGTGAAAATGGAAGGAGAATTTGAAGTTATGAAGCCGCACAACAGGGAGTGCCAAGGGTTGCCACAAATCACCGGAAGCTTGAAGCAACAAGGAAGGATCCTCCATTGGTGCCTTCAGAGAAAGTATGGCCCTGACCATGCCTTGATTTCAGACTATTAGCCTTCAGAATGATAGGCAGTACATTTCTGATGTTTTAAGCCCCCCCAAATGGATGTTATAATGTTATAATTGTTTTGACAGATTTCTCTGGAATGTTTAAATTTTTCTAACAGCCAAAATATTCCATCATGTTGCTATTAATCCAAAACAGAGGCAGATGCTGTAGCTGGCAGAGTTGTACTAATATTTGTATGTATGAATGGGGTTATACATAAAGATTTTCAACCAGATATTTGTCTGCTGCACTTTCAACTACAGGGTCAAAGCCAAACAAAAGAACACAAAGATGAAAATTCTCACCAAATCTCAACTTCGGTCAGTATTTCTCCGTCATCGATTGACTCTGTGTCATCAAAGTACTGGGCTGTGGGCTGTACCTTTTAAAGATTCAAAAATAATAGAAGCAACCTTCTTCTCAAGGTTACTGCTGGTGTGGCACAGGAGGAAGACCTGTAACCAGTGACGTTACAATCTAGGCGATCAGTACTCTACTCGTGCAAACATACGTGATGTTTTGGACATAGTTGCCAATAAATGGTTCCTTATTCACTAGCTAAATTTTCTCTCCCGGCTCCTCACCCATCTTCATGGTTTAGAGACTAACCAAAGCTTCTCCGAAGGAGGTAATGGTCAGATTGGAGCAAAAGGGGAAAAGTTGGCCTCTTCCCTTTTTGGGAAGGTAATAGGAGGAGTGGAAAAACGGTGCAAGGGCATGGGACACTTGTGTCCAGGCTTAGGTCCTGGGGTAGAAATTCCAGGTCCGGAGACAGCTGATGGCAAGATGGCTGTGCAGGTTGTGGGTTCCTCCCAAAGGGAAGGGTGGCAGGTGCTCTGCCGGGGAGCCAGAGCATGGGGTCGGGGCACCCCACTGAGGCACGACTCCACAGAGGATGGACGAGTAGTGTCCGGGTCGGGGGGGGGGGGGCGGTGGGGCACGGACAACACAAAGGCGCCTGACACAGACACAGATGTGAGACAGCTCCTTCCTCGCCAAGAGCAAACCCCAGACCTAGGGGTTTTCATCCTGTCCCCTGTGGAGATGGCGCCCTCTGGAGGATAAGAGAAGAGGGGTAGAACCAGAAAAGACAGACCTTGGCTGGAAGAGACCAAACAAAACCCAGAACACCTGGATATTTATGGAAAAAAGGCTACTTAAACTGGAAGGCAAGAAGCTGCGAATCTGCAAGTTAGAGCCACGACCCTAGCCACCACGTCACAGGTGGGAGCATATCTGGAAAAATGACCCTTACCTCTGATGGGAGGAGGCCATATTTTCTACTGGAGTGTTCTACAGTCAACTGGGAGAAAAAGGACAATTGAAGTGCTTGACTTCTGTGTTTTCATTTTTTCCCACTTGTCCCTGCAGGCAAAGGCTGAAACAAATAGGATATATCCAGGAGTAAAACGCCCCTGAGATGAATAGTTCTAACTGGGCCCTTTCTGAGGATGTGTTTAAAAAGAGCACACCCAATTTCTCGATGTTTTCTATTCTATTATTCTAATCACGCATCTTCGTCTCATAAAGGCCTACATGCCACCATGCCACGTCTCTCTGATGCTATTTACCTCTTTCGATGCTTTGGCAGCTCCCATTACAATAAAGCAAAAACCATATATAACTAATTTTTGGTATAATTGATCACTGCTAGAGGAAAAGTCAGCAAGGGGGCATGCTAGAACTCCAGCTTTCGTTAGATGGATTTAGGGCTGGATTCCTCACCAGATAAAGGCAGGCTTTTCAGGGCCCCAGCTAAGTAGGGCACCAAAAGGAACAGGCTAAGAAGGAAGGAAACAGGTAATAGAGGATTGGAAATCTAGCAATAATTTCATCACGGTGCAACTTTTGTATAGCTTGGAAGATAAAAACCGTATTTAGAGTTTAACTTTATTTTTATTTAAAAGAGAACGTTCATTGATTTTTGAGAGACAGAGACAGAGCAGGAGCGGAGGAGGGGCACAGGGAGAAAGGGAGACACAGGATCCAAAGCAGACCCCAGGCTCTGAGCTGTCAGCCCAGAGCCTGACGCGGACCTCGAACCCACGAACCGCGAGATCATGACCGGAGCCGAAGTCAGTTGCTTAACTGACTGAGCCACCCAGGCGCCCCAAGAAATTATACATTTTTACAGATTTCTATGTGTAAGGGAGGGCAAGAGTCTATCATCTGTCATCTATCTGTCGATCCATCTATCATCTTTATCTGTCTATCTCTAACTGTATCTATTCCTTTTCACCAGAATAAATTTGGCTTTCAGGGGCTAGTAGGGTGCTTTGCACAGAGTGGCGTTCAACTAATGCTCTATCAACCCTCTGATAACTTGAAAATTATCCATGAACTTTTGCTACTCTCTTTTTAAGGTTAATAGTATGAAAATTTAAAATTTTTTCTTTTCAATGTTTATTTATTTTTGACAGAGAGAGAGAGACAGAGCATGAGTGGGGGAGGGGGAGAGAGAGAGGAAGACACAGAATCCGAAGCAGGCTCCAGGCTCTGAGCTGTCAGCACAGAGCCCGACGTGGGGCTCGAACTCACAGACCGCAAGATCATGACCTGAGCCGAAGTCGGACGCTCAACGGACTGAACCACCCAGGCGCCCCGATATCGTGCAAATTTAAAGCATCCGAAGTAATTTCAGAACAGCCAATGGGTTAGTCATCGATAATGCTGAGATGACACATAGGTGCTCACGATACTGAAACGACATACCAAATACTCCACATGCATCACGTCCCCTGATCCTCAGGGGCCTGAGAATATTAGCAAATATCAGGCCTTTCCAGGCGGTGGGCTCTGTGCTAAGCACCTTAACCACATGTACTAATTAAAGTATTTTTCCTAACAACCTAAAAAATAGGAACCACTATCAATCCTACCTTAAACTGAGAAAATTGAGGCTTAGAAAGGTTAAGTGATTGGCTTAAAGTCATACTGATAGTCAGTGGTGGTACTGGGATTCAAGCCAGCACGGTATGTTTTTAAAATTTTTTTAATGTTTATTTATTTTTGAAAGACAGAGACAGAGCATGAGCAGGGGCGGGGCAGAGAAAGAGGGAGACACAGAATCCGAAGCAGGCTCCAGGCCCTGAGCTGTCAGCACAGCCCCTGACACGGGGCTCGAACTCACGAACTGCGAGATCATGACCTGAGCCAAAGTCGGAGGCTCGAACTCATGACCTGGGAGATCATGACCTGAGCCGAAGCCGGACGCTCAACCGACTGAGCCACCCAGGTGCCCCGCCAGCATGGTTATTTTTAACCACATGGTATTTCCCCCATTTTACAGAGGAATTCGTTGAGGTGTTTTAGAGGTAAGTCAAATCATGTCATTCTTCTAATCGACAGCCCCTAGTTGCTTACCATTTCAATCAAAGAAAAATCCATAGTCCCTATCATCACATAAAAAGTCTTCCCTGTTCCAGTTCTCCGTTACTCAGAGATCACCTCCTGCTACTGATTGGCTCTCCACCAGCCAGAGCTGAATTTCTGCTGAATCCAGGCAAGACCCTCCTGACTCAGGGCCTTTGCACTCGCCGTTTCCTCTGTCGGGAACACTTCTTCCCAGCTAGCCACGTGGTTCACTCTCTCCTGTCCTTCTGGCTAGTTAAGAATCACAGCAGATGATTCCTGATTATTCCACTCCAAATTGCCACCTTACCCTCAATCCCAGCCCTCCCAGTCCTTGTTCCCTCACACTTTGTATCTCTTCTTGGATATCTATGTATGTTGTTAGGCTCATCTACTTATTAAATGGTCATCTCCCCTCTCTAATATACAAGCTTCACTGAGGGCAGGTTGTTTTAAATTTTGTTATTTTTTAACTGCAGCACCAGCACGTAGAATAGAACCTAGCACCGTCACCGGTGCTCAGCAAGGATTTGAACGAATGACCAGAGCTGAAGAAACTCACCCAAGGTCACACATTGAGTAACAGACAAAGTAAAGCGTCCTCACAAATGCAGTACTGAGCTTATCCGCACATCCGATGCATAAAGTTATATTCCCGGGCTCTTCTGCTGAGTCCCTTAGGTCTTTAATGATACGAGGTCGGGTGAACATGAATAAACACAGCAAACAGGAAAAAGGCAGCATTTGTTACTGTCTCTTAAAGTGGGATACTTTAAAGTGAGATCAAATCAGAGGCCAGGTCAGGGAAAGGGGACACTGGTCTTTAACAGAAAGGGAGTTGACAAGCGATGAAGTAAGGAATGTGCTGATGTTTCTGGGCTGCGTGGAGGGGCACAGTGTGGGAAGGTCCTGAGTGAAGCTGGTGTTGGGTTAATTAATTAGGGTGGGATGCCGGCACATGAAGGGGAGGAAGGAACCGAGGGGAGGGGACTGATGTGGAGTGGACTGGAGTCTCAAGTAGCAGTTACAAAGGGTCCTGGAGGCACAGGAAGGATGGGAGAAGTGCTGGGTACAGCTCAATTTGGCGAGTGGCCAAAGAAACATGTCAGATATTAGTGAAAACAGGCCACAGCTGCTGCGCTTTGCAAGCTACATGTCAGACCTTTCCTTGGCCACCCCCCACCCCACCCCATCCTTCGTCCCGTGATAGCCGTGTTCTTCCTACGACCACCAGTCACAATTCAGTTCTCACTTGAGGGCATAAGCCTGGGCAAGGGGATGCTGGGGCTTATTTGCTAATGGAAAAGGGCTCACGGCATTAAGGAATACTCACTTTCCACCGAAACCGAGAGTATAAATGTTAGTGTACTGAGGTCCCAACGCGTTTGTTCCTAGCACAATTGCTTAAAACTTGTAGCTACTCTTCTTTAATCTCATGGTGTCTGGACTTGCCATTTCTGAGAGTTCTAGAATCCTTAAAACTATTTTTTTTTAAGTTTTCTTTAACATTTATTTATTTTTGAGACAGAGAGAGAGCATGAACAGGGGAGGGTCAGAGAAAGAGGGAGACACAGAATCCGAAGCAGGCTCCAGGCTCTGAGCTGTCAGCACAGAGCCGGACACGGGGCTCGAACCCACGGACCGCGAGATCATGACCTGAGCCGAAGTCGGACGCTCAACCGACTGAGCCACCCAGGCGCCCCAAGAATCCTTAAAACTATTTTTTACTCTCCTCTACCTCAAAACTGTATTTGTACGTTTTGTATACTTCTGCATCCTGGGGAAAAGATTCTAGATAGTTCGAGGTAAGACATATAAACGTGTATACACATGTACATGTCCACTGGAGAGCTTAAACATGGGAAGAACAAAAGCATTTAAAGGTAATACGTAGTGTTACTGAATAACAATTCGGTTGAACTGCTTGGGAGCATTTTTCCCCACTCCCTCCTTCTTCCCTGTCATAACGTGGGTAGGGTTTGATTCCGGCCTCTGACACTTCCTGGCTGTGTAACCATGCCCAAATATTTGAGCCTTGAGACTCCTTAATTACTCTCCTCTGTAAAATGAGGCTAAAACTAATTCTTAACTAAACGGACTTCAGTCATATTTAATTGAGTAACTATATATCACATTTATAAGAATATTAAACATGAAATATTGTTATTATTTGCAGGCACTGTAAATACCCCAAATGATTCTTGTGGTCTCTTAACCTGTTATGTACAGCACTTAGAAAAGAGCCCATAGAGAGGTGTTTTTAAGTACTTTTTATCATGTTGAGGAAAAGAAAATATATTGTAATGATAGTTCCAGCCGATTGATGTTTCTTGTTCTTGATGAAATGTGTAAGTGTATATGGCATGATGGCAGTTCTTCTATTTAGGGAAATAAAAGTCAATATAAAGTAAGAGCAGGTTCAACCTTCAGAAGTGAGTTCTATTAGCTTTTCCTGTTAAAAATTCAGCTTTTCTTTGTGACACAGCTCAAATGCTGAGGGAAGTTGTTTCTTTGAATAGCACTTATCCGCATGCTGAGATGATATAAAAGGTTCCAGAAGGTTCCAGAAGGTTCCAGAAGGTTCATAAGGTTCCAGAACTGGACACTCATTAGAAGGGAGAGCTGATGGTTTATCGAGCACGTCTGCTAAGAATGAAGGTTTTACTCCAATTCATTTTCTTCCGTGAGTTTCTTCTAATGTGAATTGATCCCTAGCTTATGAGAGTATTTTTACAATATAAAAATATATTGGGGGTGCCTGGGTGGCTCAGTCGGTTAAGCGGCCGACTTCGGCTCAGGTCATGATCTCGTGGTCCGTGAGTTCGAGCCCCGTGTCGGGCTCTGTGCTGACAGCTCAGAGCCTGGAGCCTGTTTCAGATTCTGTGTCTCCCTCTCTCTGACCCTCCCCCGTTCATGCTCTGTCTCTCTCTGTCTCAAAAATAAATAAACGTTAAAAAAAAATTAAAGAAAATTATATTGGAGATATATGGAGATATCTATCTATCTATCTATAGATATAGGTATAGATATGGATAAAGATTATGGAAAATGCAGAAACCAATTGAAATCCTTTATAAATTGTCTACGAACACATTTACCTCATTGCTAATATTGAACACTTTACTGTTGGACCTCTTGGGCACTAATCAGATGCTGGACACTGTTACAAGGGCTGGATGCAAAAGTTGAATGAGACAAGTTCTGTCCTCAATAGAGAGCCTTGTATAATGGGGGAGATAGAAATTATCTTCATCAATTATAAGGCTCATGGAAACGCTATCTTCTCAATACCAATCTATTTTTAGGAGGATGCCAAAAAGAGAAGAATTCTACTACAAGTATGGAGCATGGGTAACCTTGAAGGTGAATAGAAGTAACAAAGTCTGAACTCAAGGAACACCCAAACAGTACTTGGTGTTTCTAGTTAGTACAAATAGTCTAATGAGGCAAGAGCGTAAGTTGCAGGGTGGAGACTGTCATGATATGTGGCTGGAAAAGGAAGAAAGCCTTAACCGAGGCAACGACAATGAAGAGGGAGATGAGAGAGTTAGTTTGACAAATTTTTGAGGCCTCATCGACAAGATTTGATGGCTAATGGCTACACGGGATTAGGGGACCAGGAACTGGAGTTATTGTGGCTTGAGTGGAAGTTCACGACATTCACTGAGACGATAGGGAACACAGCACAAATTTGTTTCTGTTTGGCGAGAATGTATGTATTGCGAATTCAGACTGAGATATTTTGATTTTGATTCTTTCGTCACCATGCAATCAAAAGTACCTTTGCCCTACAACTCCGGTATCAGATGGTCACAGCATCTCAACCTATAGTTGTCCTGTGCCATGCATCCCGTGGGTTCTCTGGCTCATTTTCCCTGTCCTATAGAATGTCTTCAGAGCTCTTGGTTTTTAACTCGAGTGACAAGCAATGGAACTCCCTAGTGCCAACCAGAATGAGACAAAAAACAGCTCTGTGATTCAAATCGGACACACATCAAGAAAATGCTATCCATTCCCCCCGGGAACAGTATTCCAGGTGACTATTTCGGGTCTTACAAACTTCCAGATCCTTAACCAGGCATGAGAATTAGCAAAGAAAAGTAAACAGGCCATTTTAGCACACCAGGAAACTTCCCTCAAGTCACAGATACATTCTTGTTCCTGAGAATTAAACACAAGTCAATAAAGATTAACTGAACAGTTGGAAATACAACTAAGTAAAAACTGAGACTTTAACGAATATGCACATTGCAAGGGGCTTGGCAAGAAGCTCCTGCACGTTTCTTTCTGCTCCATTTCTTAATACAGTTTTTTGAAAAACCGGGTCTGGCAGATGAGCGAAGATCCTCTGTGAATGGATACTTGAGGGCTTGGGCTGTGTTCACAGATTGCTTCTTAAACTCGAAGCCCCAGTTCACATTACGGACGGATGAGCTTTTTATTTTCTGGTTGAAAATCATTTTTGAAATTACAGACTAAAATGCAAGCATGCAAACGTCACGTACATTAAACAAAAGCATATCTCAAGAGCCTTTGAAACAAATGGAGGCAAATCTTTTTTTCGTGTGTCAATTTGTATTTAGATGTCTGACGAAGCATTTTAAAGTATGTATAACAGTGACCAGTGCATAATTTTAGAGAATAGGTATCTCATTTGTAGACCCAAGAGACCAATGAAGTTTTAAAAAATTTCAGTTGACTTCTTCCTTTTGGTCCTGTTCTAATTTATTTGTGTTTTTTTTGTTTGTTTTTTTTCAGGATGAGGATAGAAAATGAAACTCAAACTAATCATTGCTGCTCCTTGAATGTAGCTTCACCATGCAGTGGAGAAGATTGAAATTATTCCACAAACTGGAACCAGGCTCCTGATGATGTACGCATTTAGATTTATTGATGCAAGTTTTCTTTTCTTTTTTTTTTAATTTTTTTTTTTTAACGTTTATTTATTTTTGAGACAGAGAGAGACAGAGCATGAACGGGGGAGGGTTAGAGAGAGGGAGACACAGAATCTGAAACAGGCTCCAGGCTCTGAGCCATCAGCACAGAGCCTGACTCAGGGCTCGAACTCACGGACCGTGAGATCATGACCTGAGCCGAAGTCGGCCGCTTAACCGACTGAGCCACCCAGGCGCCCCAGCAAGTTTTCTTAATTACTATTTATAATTGAGAAATGGATTTAAATCATAGGATCCATGCATTATTTCCAATGTTGGAATGTCTTTATTGGAGAGAAAGAAACATCGAATACTTGGATGATATGCTTTTTAAATATTTATTTATGGTTTAAACTATCTATCTAAAAACTCTCATTTTTGGTTTACCAAAAGAATCAGGCCAGTACTGCTGATCATTCTGCTCTTACAGTGACTGTTCCTCTCTGGCATAATCAATTTTTCTTGCTCATCTTCTTTTTTAACATTCAATCTGAGAATGTAACAATTGCCAGAAAAAAAGAAAATGAGAAAAAATGTTTAACCATAAGAGATTTAAGATATTAAAAAAAAAAAGTTTTAGTACCTGGGGAGTTCATTTAAAAGTAGATTTCACAAGTATTTCAGACTTGACCAATACTCTTAGGCCCAAGTTCCTGTTAGTTTTTAATAATTCCATTTTCCATTATTTAAAATTTGAACCACATCAGCACAGAGCACAATAACAGTAAAATGAGTTATTTAATCTTGGTTGAAAATTGTCGTATTATTTTCAAGTGACTATTTCAGTTTTATTTTTTCCTCTGCAAATGTCACCATGCAGGACCAATTCTAAATAAGTCGTCAACAAATAGAATTTACCCTCAGAGGTTCAACCTCTGTTTCTCACCATGGCCAAAGATCTTGGGTAGTTGCTTAAATAAACAGAACTCTTCACTGCACAGTCTTCTTACCTTGTGGAGTTTTCTTACTTTCTCCCTGTTAAAACCTTTTTTTCTTTTTTGTGGGGTCTTTCTCTTGGTCCTGAATTCTATTTCCAGACTATCATTAAAGCATTAGTGACCCAAATGGCTTAATAATAAGTTCTATTTTCCAGGCACATCCTTCTACAATGCCAAACCAAAGCAACGCTAGGGGGAAGAATCAGGCATACTTTTTCCAAGGGGAGCTTTTTCCGTGCTTTTATAAATTATACATGGAGAATCTCCTTCCCTATTTTGGTATTGTATTTCTATAATAATCTCACAATGCATTTTATAGGCCAGAGCTTGCACCCACATGGGACAGCTGACTTTATAGGCATTGTCATGCTATAGGGCAGTGATTTTCGACCAGGAGTGATATCCCTACCCCCTACCCACCCCCTCCTCAGGCATATTTGGCAATGTTTGGAGACAGTTTTCATTGTCACAACTGGGAGAGTGCTACTGGCATCTAGTGGGTAAGAACCAAGGATGCAACTCAACATCCCCTATTGCAAAGGGCAGCTTCCTACAGCAAAAAATTACTCAGCCACGAATGTGAATGGTGTCAAGGTTGAGAAACCCTGTTCTAGGGTAATGTCAGCCTATAGTTAATTGGGCTAAGGGGTGGACTCAGAGGTGAAATAAATTTTGATTTTCAACCCAAAGTGGTACAGCCATACTGAAAGTATACTACCTTTTTGCTTTGGTAGTGATAAAGGATTAAAATATATACGCTGTCAAATTTGGATTTAAATTGAATGGTCTGTAATAAATCAAGTAGTAAACTTCACAATGTTGCCTTGACCATCAGCATTACAGCTTGAGAAGCAATGTTTTAAGTGCCTTTTTACGATTTTTTCAGATTCTTTTTATTTTTTTCTAATTTGAGACAAATAACTCAGTAAGCATCTTGAGTCTGTGTGACTGTGCAGTGTTTGTTAATGTTTACTGTATTTTTCTCCACACTTTTAAGTTACATATTTCTTATGTTTGAGTTCCTCAAATCTTTCCATGGCTTGTATCATTAATTAATTTATTCATTAGATAAATGTTTATTAAGTGCCAACTGGTCCAGACATTGTTCTCTATGTTATGGTCCTACAGTAATGAATAAAATAGACAAAAATCCATGCCATTAAGGAGTGTATTTCTAGTGGAGTGAGACAAGAAACAATGCACCAGAAAGTTACGTAGGTATGTATGTGTTCTACAGACACAGGTAAAGGAAGAAAGGAGAGGAGAGCCATGGTGAGGGGCTGGGGATGAAATTTGAAGTGAGTTGGCCAGGTACAGACTTACTGAGAAGGTTACATTTGAGCAAACACCTGAAGAAGAGGAGGGAGTGAGCCATGTAGATATCTGGGAGAAGTGCGTTTCAGAAAGAGGAACCTGTAAGTGCAAAGGTCCGGAGGCTGGTACGTGCATGGCATATTTGAAGGTAGCAGAGTCCAAGTGGCTGGAAGAGAGTAAGACAGAGATGAGGAAGAGGGCAATGGAGTCAGAGAGGTGATGGATGGGAAGATCAAGTTTGGGGAAGATTTGAAAGGCTGTTCAAAAATTTTTGGGTTTTACTCTGAGTGAGATGGGAGTCGTTGGAGGGTTTTGAGCAGAAACATGACAGAATCGAATTTGTGTTTTAAAATGATCACTGTGAATACTGCATAGAGAATAGACCAGAAAGACAAGGGTAGAAGCAGGGAGACAGTAAGGGACCTAGTAATGGTGGTTTGGACCGGAATGCTAGCGCTGATAAGTGGTTTATTGATTTATTAATTTATTGATGGATTCGATTTAGAAAAAAAGAGAAGGGCCAAAAGGTTTAGACGGATTAACTAGGGGACTGGTATGGTAGATTGTTCTACTGTTTACCAAATATTTCGGTTTCCTTCAATGTAGAGTCCTTTCCTGTGGGAGAATACTGCACATCTATCTGAATGAAACTTAGAAGCCATGTGACTTGTTTGACCACCTATAAGTGAGCAGGAACTTTTGGAGCTAACGTTTGGCTTGCTGCATCACTGTTTCTTCAGCCACAAAGCCAGCAATATTCCAGCTAAAAGGCTGCTCTGTTGGTTTGGCTCCTGGAACAAAGCTGATGTGGATTATAACTGAAGAGATACACTGATGATATGTAGCAAGAAAACAACCCTGGGTTGTTGGAAGCCAGTAAAATGTTCAGGTTGCAGTATATCCCAGCTTAGCCTGACTAATAGAAATGTAGTTGGCATTTGCTGAAATGAAGACGTCTCCTAGAAGCACAGGTTTTAGGTATGTATTCAGCGACCAGGAGTTCAGTTTTGGTGAGTGAGACTTGAGACGATTATTAGATAGCCAAGTGGAACTTTTGAGTATCCAATTGGATGTAAGGGGCTGAAGTTCAAGAAAGAAGTGCAGGCTAAGGATATACATTTGGGAGTCATCAGCCTAAGACTGAACAGAATTAGCAGCAATGAAAAATGAATAGGTAGGAAGTCCAGGAACTGAGCATTCCCACTACTAACAAATGAGACTGGTAAGTGTAGGTGGTAAGCCAGGAGAATGACCAGGATGTGAAGCATGCCGGAAGCAAAGTGAACATAGTATTGCCAGGATGATCACCTGTGTCCTAGGGTACTGATAAGTCAAGTGGGGGGGTCAGGACTAGGAATTGACCTGGGAATGAAGCAATGTGGAAATCATTGATGACCTTGCCAGGAGAAGCCTGTGTAGAGTGGTCTGGTAAAGCGTGCACAAGATGGGTTCTGGAGAAATTGGTAGAAGAGTGAGTCAGCAAGGGGAGAAGACTCTTTCAAGAAGCCCTCCTATAAAGGGGAGTGGAGACATGACAAAAAGTGAAATGGAGTCAAAAAAGTTCTGGTGTTTTGTTTTATTTTGTAACATACGTGAATATTGGTATGCTGAAGGGGATGAAGCAGCATGGGGAGAAACCACTTTCGAGAAGGAAGGGAGAGAGGAGAATAGCTGGGGAGATGCCATTTAGTAGGTGAGAAGGGATTGAATGCAGTACACAAATGGGGATGTCCATTGTTGATAGGATCCCACACAGTTCATTTATAGGAACAGGATGGAAAAAAGGCAGGTGGATACAGATGCAGATCCATGGTGGGTGGAGTGACAACTTGTGGTACTTTTGGTTGTTTCTGTTTCTCGTTAAAATTGGAAGCCAGGGCATCCACTGAGAGTGAGGAGGTTCAGTAAAGAACCAGGGGAGATTTGACATAGTTGTGTATTTTTCTCCATCTGTGTTCAGCTGGTTGTGGGGTAAGGATAGAATGTTGGAAAGATTCATCTAGCCATGGTGTGAGGTTGTCCTACAAATCCAGAGGGGGACAAAAGGTCTAAGAGTGTATGGAGGGGTGTAATTACAATGACTAGCCAGGGGATTCTAGAAGGGAAGCTGGGAGTGGGACAGTGAAGAGGTATTCCCATGCACGCATTGTTGAAGCTGGAGTACCAGAAGGAAAAAAACCACAAAAATAGAAACTGTTGGTTGGAAAACGAGCTGCTTAAAATTTATATTATAGAGAAGCTGCAGTAATTAGTAACGACAGGGTCGAGGGTATGTCTACGGGACTGAGCAACTTAGTAGGGCATAGCACAAGATCTTGGAAGCTTTTGACTCTGACGTTGCCCTAGTTCGTCCAAACTCTTTTCTTAAACATTTCCTGTCTCTTAAATCCCTCAGTTAAACTCACTTGCCTTTTTCATGACTTCAGTCCATATAAATTTCAAATTGTAGAATAGATTTCACAATTTAGTTACATTAACACTTGCAGCATAATGAGGAATCACTTTAGTTCACTTTAGTTTTATATAGAATGAAAATGTATAGAGTCAAAATGAATTAGGAAAGAGTGTGTTGGGTATTATTTCAAACACTGAGATCGCTTCCTATCAAAGATGCCCTAATCATTTATTAAAATATTGACATATTAGACTGTTAAAAATTGGTTATTTATTCAATATTTGGCTTAATGTCACCTTCTATAAATTATTATCTTGGGATATCATCTCTCTCAGCATCCTCCATTGAAATACTGATATTCCTAAGACATTGGCAAATGTCGCAGTTACTATCATGATGTGGCAATCAGATAGAGAGACAAGAGGCACCTAAATATCAAAAAAACGTGAGTCTGTTGTTTATTTTAAACTCTGGAGAAAGTTTTGTTTTTTACCTGACAAAGCATGGAAATATAAGTTAACTTTGCAAAATCAGAACATCATGTAAATTTTGAATGTTTAGAAAGGTTGGTGGTAACCTTTTGACCACCTTCACCCATTTCCCTTATCCCTACCTCCAGCAACCACCAGTCGGTTTTCTATTTCTATGAGTTCAATTCTTTTTGAGATTCCACATATAAGTGAGATCATACTGTATTTGCCTTTCTCTGTCTGACTTATTTCACTTAGCATAATGCCTTCAAGGTCCACCCATCTTGTCACAAATGGCAGGACTCTCTCTTTTTTATTTTTTTTATTTTTTTTTTTACATTTATTTATTTTTTAAGAAACAGAGTGAGACAAAGCGTGAGTGGGGGAGGGGCAGAGAGAGAAGGAGACACAGAATCTGAAGCAGGCTCCAGGCTCTGAACAAGCAGTCAGCACAGAGCCCGATGCGGGGCTCAAACCCACGAACTGTGAGATCATGACCTGAGCTGAAGTCGGACGCTCAACCGACTGAGCCACCCAGGCGCCCCTTCAGGACTCTCTTTTTATTGATGAATCATATTCCATTGTACACACACACACACACACACACACACACACACACACACCACATCTTCTTTATTCATTCATCTGTCGATGGACACTTAGGTTTATTCCATGTCTTGGCTATTGTAGGTAATGTTGCATGAAAATGGGGTTTGGGTGTCTCTTCAAGAGAGTAATTTTGTTTTGTTCAAATATATACCTAGAGGGAGAATTGCTAGATCATACGGTCGTTTTATTGTTAATGTTTTGAGGAACCTCTATTTTTAATATGTGATGTTTTCCATGGTGGCTACACTGATTTACATTCCATGGGCCATTGTTTTCATTCACAAGATTTCTAGCCACTTGTTTTGATTTTCCATATCTATGACATTAGTTCAATCTTATGTTATTAAGTAACAGCTCAGTGGTTCTAAACGAGGATGAGAGTGGGGGAGTTAGGGAATCAGCTTGGGGAGGTTTTCCAAGCTGCACATTCCTGGCTCCATTATCTCTGTAGAGATGCTGATATTTTCCTACAAACTCCCATTGGAGGATCACTTATCTATAGCACATCCGCAAGTTTTTCTATGCTTCCAATTGGCAAAATCTAAGCCAATACTTAGAAACTAACAATTTTGCTAAGTAAAACTATATGCAGCATCAGAATGTAGTAGGAAGGAGGGCGAAAAATTTTTTTTAAAAATATTTTGGAACTTAAGAGTTTCACAACCATTTTCTTTAACAGTATTTTGAATGTTACTTCAATAATCTCAGTCATACGTCCACAAACAACGGTGTGTTTTTCTCTAGTAGGTTCTCCCTCGAATTACTCTGTCAAGCAACTGTCAAACGGATTGCATCTGTCAAACACCTACTTTTCTTGTTACTCTCACACTTTCAGTAACATTCGGTAAATACGGTGCATGCGTTGCTGTGCTAGGCACCATTAGCATTTGCCAATGGCTCAACACAATTCCCGCCTGTTTCTATCACAAGCTCTTTCAGTTCTCTGTGGGGGGAACCAGTGTCTTCTTTTTCACTCTCTTGGTGGGTGGCCTGTTGATTTGGGCTGACGCTGCTCATTAGGTACTCCTTTGGCTAAGCTGCAATGATACCAAGACTGGGGCATTTCGTGCTTTGTCTACAGGAAGACTTAATGATAGGGGAGACAAAGAGTTGATCACATGTACCTCAAGCCTTTGATGCAGAATAAGATGTTGGGGGCAGGGAAACTCTTTATGAATAATAAAAAAAAACATCCAGACAGAAAACTACAAACACGAAAAGATCTGGGTTATACATAACAAGGAAACGACTAGTTCAGATGTCTCAGAATTTTAAACTTTCCTGTAAAATGAATTAGGTGGATTATTGACTCCCTAAGATTCTTTTCTAAAAGCTGTTATGCATTCTCACAGGAGGGAGTTGACCCACGTGCACTAATGGGAAGCACTGGGCAAAGAAGAGGTGGACAGTCTGGTCAGCCTCAAGGCTGCCATAGGCAGGGAGGATTTGTTTCCACTGGAGGATTCCTGTTTATCCAGTAGCAACACTTTTTGGATTTCATCTTCCCTGTCAGTGTTTTTTCTCTGCAACTGCCCTGTTCCACCGCACCATGCTGGCACTATCTTTCTAGGAAATACCTTAACTTTGTCTAAGTTCCTGGCAACTCTTACTTCTGTCCGCGGGGAGGCATGGACAAGGTCCAAGAGGCTAAGTGTGCAATGCCTCACTTATCCAGTAGGGGCGCTGGCCACACTCTGTTTGGTTTAACTGACATTCCCTTTGGGTTTAGGGTTCAGATTGTTCAGGGTACTCTTTGCGCGTCATCACTCCTTAAACACATTTTTATTTTGTTTTAAATACTTACTGTGTTTTATATAATACACTTACTTTATATACAACGCCCTTACAATAGTTAGCAGTTTTCACGTAAACAAAATAGTGCTTAGGGCTCTGAAGTTCTTAATTACCAAGCAAAACATTTGGTTCCAGATATAGACCCTTTTCAATAAGGCTCCTAATTCGTAAGAGCTACAGCCATCTTTGCCTAAGAATTTGTTGTTGCCCTATTTGGCCTGCGTCTCCCATTACCCATCCATCTTTGCCCAGTTTTTAAAGGGCATTTATATTTAACACGTTATGAATGAAGCATTTTCCTTTCTCCTGCAGCTTGTGGCAAGAGGGAAGTCCTAACATCACAATGATGTTACCCATTATACACATAGCATCTGGCAGCTCTTTCTTCCTCTCCTGCTGCCAACTCTCTTAATATGTATACAGTAGGATATCCAGGTATCCACGGCTCATTAAATACCCAGTAAGAAGTTGAGAAGGAGCAAAGGAACTCAAAGTCTACGTCAGTCCCTCCCAGAGAGGCTAAGAGGCAAAAAGGTCAAAGTTTCCCTGTGTGTGTTTAAAATTTTTTTAAATGAAAGAAGACACCGTTTTCATGTTCTGTGTGTCCAAGTGTGAACAGGATGAGAAACACTTTTTGTTCACATTCCCTTGTAACCTTGAACTGGGAATGTTGAAGTTCCTGCCTTTCTTTTTCATTGCATCCCACAGAAAGGTTATTCCAAATTCACTTGGCAATCTCCAGACAAGCTATTTCCTAATCCTCAAAATAGCTTTTTCTTTTGAGTGTTTCCCAAAAGTCTTAAAATATATTCATGAACTGTATATATACTTCATTTACTAAACTTTTGGATTGAAAATACTTAAAAGAAATTAAACTTGAAGAACAAAAACGTAAATACTGTAAATCTAAATGAATAGAAAATCACATTAAAATTATTTTTTTACTAATAAATACAAAGTAGCATAAATTCATACTCAGAAGAGAATGACACCAATACCAGAACGTTTAATTTTTGTTGTTACTGCTGTGACTCATACTCATGTATTAACTTTTTTTTATTAAAAAATTTCGTAATGTTTATTTATTTATTTTTTTAACGTTTATTTATTTTTGAGACAGAGACAGAGCATGAACGGGGGAAGGTCAGAGAGAGAGGGAGACACAGAATCTGAAACAGGCTCCAGGCTCTGAGCAGTCAGCACAGAGCCCAACGCAGGGCTCGAACTCACGGACTGCGAGATTGTGACCTGAGCCGAAGTCGGCCGCTTAACTGACTGAGCCACCCAGGCGCCCCTGTAATGTTTATTTTTGAGAGAGAGAGAGACAGAATGCGAGCAGGGGAGGAGCAGAGAGAGGGAGATACAGAATCCGAAGCAGGCTCCAGGCTCTGAGCTGTCAGCACAAAGCCTGATGTGGGGCTCGACCACGAGATCATGACCCGAGCTGAAGTCAGACGTTTAACCGACTGAGCCACCCAGGTGTCCCTTAACTTTTCAACCATAAAATATTTTCATTGAAAATAAACTTACTCACTGAGATGCCACCAAGAGCATTATTACGAAGTGATCCAAAATTGAAAGTCCTTTTCCAAGGAGTCTATGTGGTGTGGATTTTCTCCCAAGGAAACACATTCCGTTTTCTGAAATGGTGAACTCATTTATTTCCTCATTCCATAAATACCTGTTGAGTGCCAACTGGTATTGGGCTAGGATCAGGATACAATAGTGGAGGAAATAGACATCAATCCAATAATCGCATACACACGTCTGTATAATCATAGACTGTAATCTGTATTATGAGGGAAAGGCATGAAGAACCCTGAAAACCCTGATTTAGGCTGAATAATAAGGAAGAACCTTGTGAAGAAGTAACCACTGAATTTTGATATGAAGAATAAATAGGATGCAAGTAAGTAAAAAGCAAGCCAGGTCCATGCATGTGATAGTTCTGAGGTAGGAAAGAGCATGGCATGTGTGAAAACATTAAAGAAGGCAATGTGTCTCAGGCACAGAAATTGAGGAAGGAAGTGTCCTTGGGATAGGCTGGCTGTTAGAGTCTGAAGTCTTGCTAAGGGATAAATAGACATTTGAGATATGAATTAGTCCACATGCGTAACTTGCCAAGCCTTATTTCTGAGTTGGGATAAGTGGTAAATTATATACTATTTTCTCCTGTTTACCAGTTGCATTTAAAATTAAATTTCCAGGGGCACCCAGGTGGCTCAGTCAGTTAAGCGTCCAACTTCAGCTCGGGTCATGATCTCGCAGTTCGTGGGTTCGAGCCCCGCATCAGGCTCTGTGCTGACCCCTCAGAGCCTGGAGTCTGCTTCAGATTCTATGTTTCCCTCTCTCTGCCCTTTCCCCACTCTCTCTCTCTCTCTCAAAAATAAATAAACATTAAAAAAAATTAGATTTCGGGGCACCTGGGTGGCTCAGTCAGTTAAGCGTCCGACTTCGGCTCAGGTCATGATCTCGCGGTTCGTGAGTTCAAGCCCCGCGTCGGGCTCTGTGCTGACAGCTCAGAGCCTGGAGCCTGTTTCAGATTCTATGTCTCCCTCTCTCTCTCTGACCCTCCCCCATTCATGCTCTATCTCTGTCTCAAAAATAAATAAACGTTAAAAAAAATTAGATTTCCATTTAGGAAAACTGAAAGGACTGGGGTTTGTCTGGAAGGGGTCACATGGGAACACTCTGGGGTGATGGAAATGTTCTATATTTTGTTTGGGATGCTGGTTGTATGGGTGTGTATGTTTAACAACTCACTGAATTAAATTTCACCTCAATTAAGAAAAAAAAACAGATTGTGGGCTAATATGAAAAACATGTTCAGCCTCGTTAGTGGTCAGACAGATGAAAATAAAAATAGAATTAAAAAAAATAAAATCTAGCTAAGGATCGTGACTTTTATGCTAAGCCTGAAGTAAGTTCTTACAATATTCTAAGCAAAGAGGTGATGAGACCACATGGACGTCTAAACAAATCACTCTTGCTCTGCTGTGAAGGATAAATTAGAAGAGGAGAAAAGAATCGATGAGGGAAGACCAGCTCGGGGCCTCTTAAAATGGCTTGGGGGAGAATTGGAAGAAGTAGTGGTGGAGAGAGAGGGAAGTAGGGAGGGTCCAAGGGACTTCTAGAAGATATAATAGATAGGAAAGATCCTAGAGTTCTGATATAGTGAACCTTGGAAGCATGGAGAAAAGCCTAACTTGATGAGGCGCCATTTTCCCCATCGTTGAAGGGCAGGTAGCATTTATGTGACATCAGCAAAGGTGGCTGCTGAAGAAGGTAGATGAGTAATAAGCCACCATGTGGTAAAAGTTTCACTCAGAAACAGGAAAGCCAAAGTCATGGCAAGATAGCAGCCAAACTAAGGTCGGCAGCAACAGCTGGGAGTTCTCTTGGGAAGGCTTGCTGAATGAAGCAACAAAGCTTGACATTCAATACTGGTTATATATGGAGTGGCTCATGATTTTCCAGGCAGCTCTGCTCATGCCCCCCAGTAACCCAAGAAAGCGACATCTGCCCAGTCACCTGACTTACCTTTGGGGTAGTTCCTTGTGTTCTCGATACATGTCTCTTTCTAGGGTGCAACACGAGAGTCAAGGCTCATCTTCCTTCCCCCACTAAATGGAAGCTGCTATTCTAGAAAGATTTTGGCACGGGGAGTCAGAAGACCTGGAGCAGAATGCCAGCTCTGAACTTTTCTAGTGGTGTGCACGTTAGCGGTGGTTTCCCTTATATTTAAAATGTGATTCATAAAATCTATGATCTTGCAGAGTTGTTTTGAAGGTTTGGTATGTAACAGATACCCCACAAATGGTAGCAACAGCACTAATAACAATCCGTTCATCAGTAGGTGGACATTTGGGCTCTTTCCATAGTTTGGCTGTTGTTGATATTGCTGCTATGCGGATTTAAGAAACAAAACAGACGAACATATGGGAAGGGGGGAAAAAGAAGAGCAGGAAACAGACCACAAGAGGCTCTTAACGTTGCAGAACTGAAGGTTGATGGAGGGCGGTAGGTGGCAGATGGGGCAGATGGGGGATGGCTATTAAGGAGGGCACTTGTTGGGATGAGCACTGGGCGTTGTATGTAAGTGACGAGTCCCTGAATTCTATTCCCGAAACCAATATTGCACCGTATGTTAGCTATCTAACACTTAAATGAAAATATAAAATAAAATTCAAGCCAGACACCCAGCGTAGAGCTGTGTCCACCTGGAGGGATGGGAGATTTTTCACAGTCTCCATAAATGTGGCAAAGGAAGTATTTCCCTTCCATTCTGCCACAAGTTCCTTGAGGGTGTCAGAACGCCCTGGGACGGACCCACTTGTCAAGCCTCTGATGCTTCATGCTGAGGCAATGGTGAGCATCTACCAGTTTATAACATTCTCATCAGTCTCCCTAATGCCAGTCTATCTTTTGAGCCCTTGCTTTATTAATCTTCCAAAAGCAATGATGTTAAACCTTCCCCCTGAAGAAGTCCAGTGGCTACTCCTTGTCCATCAGAGTGAACTTGTATTCAAAGCTTACTGTGATCTAGAATCATCTCCTTTCTCCAACCTTCTCTTCTATTATTCTTTCCCGTGTTTTTCAATGCAAACAACAGTGGCCTTTGGGCAAAGAACCTTCTTTGTTATACTGTAATGTCCTAAGAATTACAGAATATTTAGCCACACTGAGACCATCTACTCAATGCCAGGAGAGCCCTCCAGGCAACATGACAATGGATATGTCCATAAGTTTTGGAGATGAGAACAGAACTGCTCCTGGTTGAGAACCTCTATAGCTACACCACCAGCAAAAACAAAACAAAACAAAACAAAACAAAACAAAACAAAACAAAACACCGGTTTGTATTTATTGAATATTTGTACCACTCTGCTTGTCCCTTATTCAACCCAGATGACAGCTCTCTGAGGAGGTGTTAGTGTCCTAATTTTGTCAATGAAAAAACTTTGGCTCCAGGAAGTGAAAAGATGGGACCAAGAGTACATAGCTATTGAGAGAAAGAGAGCTTGCTCAACATGTACATTTCATCCAAACAGAGCTACTTGGCATTCCCTAAAATGCTTTGCTCTACTTTGATTTTCTTCATTCTGTTGATTCTGCCTAGGAAACCCTCCAAATTTCTTTCTATAAATCCCTATAATTTAAGTATGAGTCTGTACACTATCCTCTTCAGGATCTCTTCTCTGATCATGCCACACCAGGGATCATTTCTGGATCCCTGCAGTGCTTTCTCCTCTGGCCAGCCTGTTTCACAGTCTATCTTGGTCTGTGCAGGCAGTTTCTCTCCCCCGTTGGGTCATATGCTCCCTGAGGACAGGGTACTATTTGTTTTATTGTTGCTTATAACTTCTAGCACATAGTTCCTTGCACATACTAAGCATACATGGAGAAAAAAAGAAAAGAGACCCAATGATATGATAGAGTGGAAGTATCATGGACTTTAGGGTTATTGTCACGTCCAGGCTATATCACTTGCAACTGTTGGCCTTGCACATGTAATAAAATCTCCCCAAGCTTCAGTTTCCTCATCCGCAAAATGATCGAAATCCAATGGGTTAAAACGAGTAGCTGAAAAGGTATAAAATATTGAGCACGTTATAGGACAATTAACAAGAGCTATTAGAAATAATAATAAAAACAATTAAATACTAGGCATTAAAAAATAACACAGTTTTCAAAGTGGACATAGACATTTTCCAAGAAGTCCAGGCCCGTGGTATCTCTTTGTGATCACGCCTGGGGCTGGTGTTTATTAAATGGTTTTGGCTTGAATGCTCCTTTTTCTTACACTATTCGGGTTGGTCCTGAGCCTGGGAAAGTTTAGAGGTATGGGGGAAAGATTTCCCTAACGTTCCCTGTTAAGCTTCTGTAAAAACCTGGCTATCTAGACGCAGGCGAGGTTGAGAGAAAGAAGGGGTGTGCTCATTCTGAACCTCACTCACGGGAATTTCACTAGGCCATTGCACATCTCATTGTAACTCTGAAAGATTGTGATACAAATCCATCCATCTAGGCAACTACTAGTTGACATTTTTAAGTTTCACCTGTGGTGTCTGCATCGTGCCAGGAACTGGAGATACAACGAGGAGGAGATAGTTCCTCATCTCATGAACATCATAGCCAGAAAGCCCAGAGAGCGACGTAACAAATAAGATGAACGTAGTGACGAATTAAAGAAGCATGTATAAAATTCAAAAATTTCTTGGATCTTGATTCCTCTGATTGAGTGGGGGACTACTGATGGCCTTTAAAATAACTGACAGGAAAATAATTTGTTTTCTCTGAGAAAATTTAAGCGCAACAAGGCCCTTCGTTATGGAAGCTAGTCCACATGTGAAGTTAGAGGAAAGGCTCCACACCAGGCCACCCTTGTTTCTGACATCACTTGCAAGTTTAGGGGGTAGCCAAAACTGGCCTCAGGTTCGGTAATTTGCCAGAAAGGTTCACCAAAGTCACTAAAAGCTGTTATGCTCACAGTTACGGCTTATTACAGGGAAAAGACACAGATTAAAATCAGCCAAAGAAAGAGACACATAGGGTAGAGGTCACAACTGAACCAAACATGGAGCTTCCAGTTGTCCTTTCCCTGTGGAGACAGGACAGCATTACTCCCCCAGTATCAATGTGTGACAATCAGCATTACTGCCAAACAAGAAAACGTGCCTAATGTCGGTGTCCAGAGTTTTAATCAGGGCCCCATCATGTAAGTGTTGAGGACACTGAATTAAACAATCCTCAGATTTAAGAAATTTGTGAAATATGTTGAAATATTCCTAAATAATCATTGTGTTAAAGCAATCGTCATCTGGTTTGATGAGGATATTGTTCGATAAGTGTTGTTGTTCCCTAAGAAACACCCTCTTTAGGTGACAAAATTAATCTATGCACCTAGATCTATAAACAATTCTGAGTTCAAAATAGTCAGTAGACTCATTAAATATTTGTTTTCTCAAATATACAAAACAGAAAATCTTTGGGCTGTTTCCAAAAGATAGTAATTAATGTGTGCTTAGCATTTTAGGAAGTGTTTTCACATACATGATCTCATTTGTTATTCATTACAACCTCATGAGTTGGGAATTTCCCTATTTGATAAATAAGTGAACAAAGGCTCCAAAGAGATAATTAACTTCAACGTCAGTAAGAGGCTAAGATGTGGTTCCTCTGTATCCAAATACCATGACTTTCTGACTATTCTGTACATAGCATTTATGTTAAATGACTATGAGCACCAAATCTACCCATAAGACCATGTCCTACCTCTTTCCCAGGGTTCTTCCTTCCAAGGATAACTCTGAGATCCTCCCTGGAAGTTTTATCCTGTCCAATGGGCCTGCCCCACTCACTGTTGTCCCAGTGAGAGAACGGGAGAGAACAGCTTAGGTGTCCCTATGGACTGCCACTGAAAGACACATGTTTTGG
Organism: Panthera pardus; assembly: GCF_024362965.1. NCBI lineage: Eukaryota > Metazoa > Chordata > Mammalia > Carnivora > Felidae > Panthera > Panthera pardus. The sequence goes on from NW_026526732.1 coordinate 31,129,173, forward strand.
TCTATCGAGTGCTATCCTCACTGTGTAGCGAAGAAAAAACTCCTTCAACGAAGATAGTCACCACTAGTCACTCAAGGTTTCTCCAGGTATGAGGGAAATCACGGAAATCTGGTTCTCCTGTTCCCCTGTCATCTGCCCTAGCTGCCTGCTCACACAGCCAGTATCTCTCAGACAGACCTAGGAGGGGCCAAGAGCGCGGGTCTGAAGGACTCTCCAGCCTCGGTAACAAGCTGTCATTCTTCTCTGAAGCCTTCACATCCCAGCACTGGAATGTGTGATACTCAGCCTAGACGAAAAACTCCATCTTGTCGGAGAGATGGAGAAGACATTTATTTCTCAGAGACAGTTTGGAGGACAAATATTTAGTATCGTGCGGTATGGTTTAAAGCTAAAATAACTGTCCCATCTCATTTACACCTAACCAAACTTGTGCTATACCATTACTCTGTATTATTATTCGTATCCTTAAGTTCTCCTTGCAACTGTGACCGCACAATACTGGGGACGGCTTGGTTATGTAAAGAAGATAACAACTTCGATGAAGAAACTCAGAAACGGAAAACTGACAAACAGAATAAACAAGTTTATCATATTTCCAAAGGGAGAGCATGAGGGGTTTGCCAAGTGGACTGTAAAATTTATTAACTTCAGGCTATGTGAGTGCGTAAAATAGCTTCTAGGAATTTCGGTCATTTCCTCACATGACACTGCTAAGTTACAGAGGGATCAGACAAATAAACACAACATTTACAAAGGACTCAGAACATAGCCACCATCTTGGATTTCTCCTCACCTCAGGAGTTCTTTGTTTCCTAACAGAAGAATACCATGTCTGTTTATTATTTAAATCGGGCGCATTTCCCCCAAAGACTACATTTTCACTTGTCTTCATTGATATAATGAATAATGGCTTATTTCAAAGCTGCCAAAACAAAGCACAAGTAAAAAATGGTAGGAAAAAAAAGGTATTAATCATATTACTCTCTAGGTCTTTGACTTCTTTGGCTAAAGTGGTCTATGTGTAAAAATTTATTTTGCTTTTAATGAAATTTGATAGTTACTGATGCGTGACAAGTCTTTCCGTAGCCCAGGAAGACTGACAAAACAATACTGGGATTTTATTTGCCCTTTCTGGAGTTCTTTAAGTTGTTTCGAGTGCGTCTCCTTTTCAACATTAATGTCAGTAGCCGGGAATCAAGTTGTGGCCCGCCTCATTAGTGAAACTTCTCTAATAAGTATGACATTAGGGGAGTTTGGACGGCTCAGCCGATTAAGCATCCCACTCTTGATTTCGGCTCAGATCATAATCTCATGGTTCGTGGGTTTGAGCCCCACATGGGGCTCTGTGCTGACCGTGCGGAGACTGCTTTTGATTCTGTCTCCCCCTCTCTCTGCCCTTCCCTCACTTGCTCTCTCTCTCTCTCTCAAAATAAATAAATAAAAATTAAAAAAATAAGTATGAAATTACAAATATGAAAAATAATAATTTAATGCCCCAGTGTTCCACTGTTTCATTTTCTTTACTTCGCATCTCTGGTCCATTCCACCCAGAAAGAGAATAGTCCCCCTGCAGATAGGGTATTTGTTTTGTCTCACCTCTGCCTCGGATGTAGAGAATACGGTTCTCGCCTGAAAGGATTTCACACTCATTATTCATACTATCCATATACCACATTTAAAAAAATGTTTATTTATTTATTTTGAGAGAGAGCAAGCATATGCTTGTGTGAGTGAGGGAGGGTCAGAGAGAGAGAGGGAGAGAGAGAATCCCAAGCAGGCTCCATGCTCCTATGGAGCCCCACATGGGGCTAGATCCCATGGCCCCAAGATCACAACCTGAGCTGATATCAAGACTCAGATGCTTAACCGACTGAGACACCCAGGTGCCCCTCCATGTATCTTTTAAGACAGGAAGAAATGAGTTTTCTATGCATATGGTACAAGTGAGTAAATTGAGGCCTACGGTTACACAAAGGTCATCTTACTTTCGATGAACAATTCAGTAGATTTTCTTTAGCCATCATGCTTTGGGGCAAGTGGGCAGTCCCTTCCAGGATCAGCCATGAGCAATGGAAGGAAGTAGGGAAAGTGAGCTTAATGAGGCCTCCTGCCTTTCCCTGATGTATTTTCTGTCTTCAGCTCTGAGAAAGTGAATTTATATCGTCTCCTCTGTCATCAGATTTTCAACTCCACCTTCCTATTCTTCACTATCAGCTGGTGACCTCACTTATTATTTCACTGAGAAAATAGAAGCATTCAAAAAAGAGTGACCTCATCTTCCATCACTAAATTGACCAACCTTTACACATGCTTGCCTGTCAGCTTCTCCCCTGCTACAATGCTGAGCGCTGTGCTCCTGTAAGGTCCCTGTCCCATCCCTTCCCCCATAACTGTCATCTCCTCTCCCCTGCATCATTATTTTATCTTTCTCTACTAGACTATTCCCTTGGGCTTCAAGTATAATGGCCCCTTTCTTAAATAAAAACAAACCCTCCCTTGACCGCACAACCAATTTCTTTGCTCTTCTTTAATAAAATCCTGGGATGACTTAGGTAGACTCAACATACCCTTAGTATTTTGAACCTACTTCAATCAGATTTTTACCACCACTAGTCCACAGAAACTGCCCTTGTCAATGGAACTACTGGCTTCCAACTGGCCAAGCCACTGGTCAGTTCTCTGTGCCATCCCCTATCCCAACCTTGGTTGTGTGCTCAGCAGTATTTGGCCCTGTTGATGGCTATCTCCTTCTTGGAACACTCTTCTCCTTCAGTACTTGTGACACCACTCGATATTTGTAATCTCATGGCTCCTTCCTCTCTATCAGCTCTGCTTCTCTAACTTGACCTCTAAACGTTGGCTCACCTTAAGTTTCAGGCCTTACCTCCTTGTTTCTTCTATTGACATGCTTTTCCTAATCAACCTTCTTCCATGTAATCATTTACAACACCTTCGACATGCTCAAGTTTACATTCTTCAGCTATAACCTCCCTCCTGAGATTCTGATGTGTATATGTAAACTGTTTTTTAAAGTTTCCACTTGGATGTCTAATAGGCATCTCCAACGGAAGATGTCCAAAGTAGAATTCTTTGTATTCCCACCCAAAAAAACACCCCAAGCTTCTCCAACTGAATAAGTGGCATTATATTTTGTGGAAGTCCTCAAACCAGGAATCATGATAGATTTCTCTCTTTTCTCCATCTTCCACATGCAATCAATTGGCAAGTGCCATTGCATCTGCTTTCCTAATGTATCGTGAATTGGACCACTTCTCTTTGCTGTACCTGCTTCCACCTTTTCTGGAAAAATCCACTGTCATGGCATGTCTGGACTCCCATCATGGCCTCTTAACTGGGCTTTCTGCTTCCTCTGTACTATCCTTACAATCAATTTTCCATTGGTTCCCATTCGGAATAAAATCTATTGTTCTACATTATCAGGCCCTTGCAAAACTGTCCTACCACAGTTCTCACTGACTCCTTCCACTTGAGCCATACTTGCTTTCTTGACATTATACAAACCATCAGTGCTCCTCCTTGCCTCTGAGCCTTTACAGAGCTTTTTCCTCAGTGTGGAATGCTACTCTCTCTTTCCACGTAATTCAGGTCTCTGCTCAGACATGACCTCTTCAAAGAGAGCTTCCCTGATTGCATGATTAAAAACATCACCATCAAAAGAAAAAAAAATTGCCATCTTTCTCTCTTGCCATTCCCTTTCCCCATACTTGTTTTATTTTTTTTCAAAGCCCTTGTCACCACCATTTGACTTTGCTAATTATACAGTTTAGGTTGTTATTTTATTTGTCTCTGTCAATAAAATGTCCATTCATTATTATGTCTTCAGTACTCTCTTTTTCTTGAAACATATTCTTCTCTTGGTATCTAGAGCACCACTCTCTTGGTATTTCTTAGCTCTTCCCCAGCCTGATTTCAGACCTCCTGTTGTGTAATTCCAACAGAACAGTACTGGCCTAAGGAATGGGAAGATACTAGGCCGGAAGGATTGGAAGAATATTCAAGCTGCTCCGGGAAATCAAGTAGCTATCAGGAAACTCAAGGTATGGACGGCTAGGCTGGGGCCAACTTAAGGTCAGAGTTGCAGCTGGGAGTTCTCCTAGGAGAAACAAAAAATTGGACGTACAGTGTTGGTTTTAAAATGAAGTGACTCAAGCTTTCCTAGCTGTGTTCCAGAGCAATCCTTCCTCATTTTAAAGGCTACATGCTCTGGGGGTACATGAGGTCCTCACATGAAGCCAATTACTTTTACTTTCCTATCTCTTTTGTCATCTTCTCCCCTTCTGTTGTCTGTCTTCTCACTTTGTAAGGTTTAATTTTAGTAAATAGTAGCAGTAATACATCACTGAGTAGAATACGTATGACAGGCTTTTTATGCAAGAACCTGGGAACAACAATATGGTGAGTAAAAATAGACCTTCCTGGAGCTCACAGAATAGTGTGAGAGACACAGTGTAATCTCATATGAGCACACACATACACATAATTATAAACCGGGATAAATTACGGAAAGAAAGAATGACTATGCAATAAAATAATTTGATAGCCTAGAGGTCAGGGGTAGTTTCCCTAGAGCTCACCCTGGAAGATTGAGTAAGAGCTAATTACTAATTTGGGTCACATTGCTCTCCATTTATAAGTTAGTACTCCTGTCTGTGCAGAACTGGAAGTTGAGGTATTTCCCCTCCAAATTATTTCTTAGTATTTACCAATAGACTTGGCAACTGTGGGCTTAAGGTCAAATGTTGCAAAGTAGCAGAGGGAGGGCTACGAGGGGTGGGGTCTCTAGAGTTCGCAGGTTATCAATTGATAAAAATGGTGAAAAGGTTAAATTCCAACTTCCGTGGAGACAAAAATCCCATATTAGAAGTCATACTTTGTGTCTTGTAGGTTTAGGCCAGTTCTTCCTATTCCCCCTGGTGACCCAGGATAGAAGTGTCACAAAACACCTTCCTGGCACCATGGCAGATCCACTAGTTATTTATAGTTTGGTGTCTTGCTGAACCACCCTGGCTCCGGATCCTTCTCAGGAATGTCTTCTGGGCATCCTCCTTCAATTGGTTGCAGTTGACATTAGAGATACATTCTATTTAGTAATGTGACTGTAGGTAGTGTATTTGTTGGTAGCAGTATTTATTATTAAATTCGGTGTCTGGTGCATTATGATCTGGGGAAGTTATGTTGTCCCAATCACCAGATCCCGAGACTCAGTGATAAAAAGGAGCTGTGACATCCTAGACAGTAACTTTAAAACTTAAAAACATCTCATATCTTCTTTTCCTAAAAACAGTTTAAAAAGTGGTGTTGAGTCATAACTGTAACATATAAACCAGATAGCATAGGAATTAGTGGGCTTGCAGTTGGATATGGAGCCTCACCACTTGGTCGCTCCCTACGGAAAATCCTGAGTCATCCCATGGGGCGCTAGCTTCTATGATAACACATTCCAAAGACCAGTCTCAGAGGGTTGTCTTCCCATGGTTTTTGATCATAATTAAGAGCTCTGGAGCTCACTAATTATAAGCTCATGGGCACATGGGTGGCTCAGTTGGTTGAACGTCCTACTCAGTTTTGGCCCAGGTCATGATCATACAGTTTCATGAGTTCAAGCCCTGCATCATGCTCTGTGCTGTCAGGGTCGAGCCTGCTTGGGATATTGTCTCTCTGCCCCTCTCCCGCTCACTCTGTCTCTGACTCTCTTAAAATAAATAAATAAACCTAAAAAAATTAAGAAAAAAAAAGATCCAAATTCAACTGTCAACCTTAGGCTAAGATCTTCTAAGATTGCAAGAATGGCTTTGGTCTGAAATGTCCTCATGTCTCACTTTTTGATCAATTAAGCCACTTGGACACAAATAAATCAAGACTAAGACTTAACAATTTGGATTGTGAACTCTCTTTAAAAATCTAATAAAATCTATTGAATTTCCTTTTAAAAACGCACACACACACACAGACACAGACACAGACACAGACACAGACATAGGCACGTTATTTGACATAATGTGTCAAATTTTAGAGCCTCATGTAAGAAAGTCCTGACCTAAAGATAGAGTCTGGAAGATAGAAGTCACTGGGCATCTTCAGGTAAAGAAAGAGGAGTTTAGCTTGGATATAATCAGAAGTACAGTAAAACCCTGGTTTGCAAACATAATCTGTTCCGGAAACATGCTTGTAATCCAAAGCACTTGTATACCAACGCGAATTTCAAGAACCATTGACTCAGTTGTGATCATGTGACACTTGGCATCACGTACTACTTGTGTTACGAGACAGCGCTCGTTTATCGAGTTAAAATTTATTAGAAATGTTTGCTCATCTTGTGGAACACTACTCACAGAACAAGTTACTTGCAATCCCAGGTTTTACTAGAGTCCCTTAAGGAGAAAGTTGGAGATGAATGGCGTGTCTGGGAGACAGAGAACAGCCTCCCCAGACATGGAAGCATGGTAGCATATTGGTAAAGCCATTTTAGTAATGAAGTAAAGGCAAGGTGAAAAAAAAAAATAGCTGATGATTCTTGTTGGTAGGTAGGATGCCTCAGCACAGCTTGCATCAGTATCAGATTTTTTTTGTTCAACCACCTAGCTCAGCATTCCCAGACAGCTTCTTGGCTATCTGTGTGCCTGGTTTTAAATGGACCATTTCTTTGGGAATGCAAGCTGGTGCAGCCACTCCGGAAAACAGTATGGAGGTTCCTCAAAAAACTAAAAATAGAACTACCCTATGACCCAGCAACTGCACTACTAGGCATTTATCCACGGGACACAGGTGTGCTGTTTTGAAGGGACACATGCACCCCATATTTATAGCAGCACTATCAACAATAGCCAAAGTATGGAAAGAGCCCAAATGTCCATCGCTGGATGCATGGATAAAGAAGATGTGGTATATATATACAATGGAGTATTACTCAGCAATCAAAAAGAACGAAATCTTGCCATTTGCAACTACGTGGATGGAACTGAAGGGTATTATGCTAAGTGACATTAGTCAGTCAGAGGAAGACAAAAATCATATGACTTCACTCATATGAGGATTTTAAGAGACAAAACAGACGAGCATAATGGAAGGGAAGCAAAAATAATATAAAGACAGGGAGGGGGACAAAACAGAAGAGACTCATAAATATGGAGAACAAACTGAGGGTTACTGGAAGGGTTGTAGGAGGGGGGATGGGCTAAATGGGTAAGGGGCACGAAGGAATCTTCTCCTGAAATCATTGTTGCACTATATGATAACTAACTTGGATGTAAATTTAAAAAAATAAAAAATAAAACTAGTTAAAAAAATAAATTCAAGTGGAAAATGGAAAAAAAATGGACCATTTCTTGGGGGACTCAAGGTTCTTCACTGACACTTCAGCACTTGAGACTTAAAAATGGACATAAAGGGAAGATTGGAGCCCCCTAGAGAAGGAAAAACCCTGGGACATATACCTAAGTAGTTAAACATCAGAAGTGAGGGAACAAACTGGAAGTTATTGGAACTTCATCTAAAGCAAGCTTTAGGTAACGAAGGAAGAAAACAGAGGGGAAGAACATAAATTTGAAGTGAAAAGACCAGAGAATAAAAATATATAATACTAAGGATTAGCAAGGTGCTTACTTGCAATTCTTCAGATTGTGATTTGCAAGTTTCATTAAAAAAAAGTTAACCTTTTTTTAAGCTTAGCTATTTAGTAACATCATGTTTCCATCAAGAAAAGATAATTAGTGGAAAAGAGGTCTTGGTCTGTGTCAGTTATGGAAAATGTTATTTGTTTGGAGCAGAGCGCCCCGGAGGCACCATTATCTACCCTGTGGCAACTTGCCTGAATTTTATAGCAACCTGCCTTTAAGGAAGTAAACCTGGGAATGGTCTTTTCAACTTTCAAATAAGCATGCCCTCTTTGTTAAGGAGTGTTTCCTGCCCTTGAGCTGGCTACATAATTTGTGTGCCCTAGGGGCTGGAGCTGGGAGGGGGGGAAATGCAAAATGGAAAGACCAGGCCCCTTGTTCAAAAAGAAGGAAAAAATGTTCTCCTTTTTTTCTCCATGTGTCTCAACCTGTCTTGGCTTCTTTGTTATTTAATATCAACTTATGTGGGTAAATGTGGACCTTTACTGGTACCAAAGGAAATCCTGCCCCCTCCTAACTCATGCTTATCCCCTCACCTTAGGATGAGGCAGGCTACACTGAGTGGGCAGGATTGGGGGAAGGGGAAGGGTGAGACCTTAGGCAGCTAACAACCTCCCCTAGGGAGGAAGTAATAGGAGGCAGACAGCAGGATCACCCACAGGCAGAGGCTCCGAGGTTCTGGCTCATTCCCCATTGTCCTATAGGACTTCCTTTTCAAAACACAAATTCAAAGATAAAATTATTAAGTACTTGAAGATTACAACTGCAGAGCCTTGGGCCTTAGTGCTGGGAGACAGAGGGAGGTCGTTCTGAGTAGGCACTGTGGGATTCCATTAGTCCAAGGCTCACAGAGCTGTCCCTGTCCCCATGCCGCCTTAAATTCTGATATATTCTCCTAACCTGAAAATCACATTGCCATAAACCAGTGTAATGTGTTGTTAATGGGTCAGTCATCAAAACCGTATCTGGAACTCTTTACAAATAGAGATTTCTGGGTCACAGTGCAGAGATTTCTCCTGGGTTGTGCATTCATTCTTTCCTGTATTTATTCAATACCTCCTAGGTTCTAGGCTTTGTGGTAGGTGTTATGAACAGGACGGAGAAGATAGCAGTCAACATCTCTGTCCTCGTGTGCCTCATTGTCCATAGGGAGAGAATAAATTTAAAGAAGTAACAAACAAAAGTCTAACTACAGATTGTAGAAAGGGGGGAGAAGGAAATGAACTAAGCAGAACCCTGTGGAAGGTTCCTGGAAGGGAGGAGAGATGGTTCTCCAAGGCTGGAGTGTTCTTCATTCCAGAATATTTATTTCTAAAAACCCCTTCAGGCAATTCTGACTTTTAATCAACTTTGGGTTTAACGATAAGTCCGATTACGGCCTATCCTCATCATGCTAGAGGCACTTGGCAAATCCATCTTCTATATTGAAGGCAACATGAAATCACAGAATAATATTATAATAATGAATATGCTTCTCCATATTATAAATTCTATCTTATCTCTTGGCTGTGAATCTGCAAATCTATGAATCTTCCAAATACAATGATGCTACGTTTCGTGGGGACCCAAAAAGTACATTACCGGCCTAGGTGAGGTTGTAGCCTGTAACAGAAACATTACCCTAAAAACCACATCTCTTAATTCTCAGTCTGTAACAGACCTCAGATGTCACCACATGTTTCCAACACTTAATATTGAACAAGAAGCATCCTTGTTTCCTTCATTGAATCACTTAAATCTGTCACAACATAATTGATGGTGGCTGTGGCAATTCAGTCTCGTCGATAATAGTGATTTTTTTTTTTTAATACAAAAAAGCTGTGGGGGACAGTGTAGTTTTTCAAAATGCAGAAGCAAACCTCAAATGCATGTCTCAACTGGTCCCTTCTTCTGTTCCATGACTTTTTTCATGATGGTTCTGCAACTACACTAGAACATGGGTAATCACACCCCAAAGCCTTCACTCATGAAAGCTTGAGATGAGGGACTTGCCCTCCTATGGTAAGAAACTAGGATATTTCAGGATTACAACAGTGTTTCCCTTCTTCGGGATTTACCTTGTTTTTCTAGGTTGGCTAGGGAGGCACATGCAATCTCAAATCAAGTCTGTCTAACTGTATGGATTTAGAATTTGAAGGTGTTGTAACAAGTCAACTTGCGGTTCACCTTTCCCCTTAGAGTATGGCCCTAAGTAGTTCCATTGCCAAACCTCAAGGGTTTATCTGTGCTCTCCCTGTTTGGCAGCCCTAAAGGTTGATTTTTGTCTCACACTCTGAGTTTGTTAAGACCTCAGTTGTGCTTTCCAGACATCTGTGGTCTCACTTCAGAGTTGCCTGATCTTTCTAATATTCCTGACGTGACTTAAAGGCTGGGCCCCACTCTCTGAGTTTCCTTTTGGGATGTTGGAGAGAGAGTTAGTAAAACAGAAGATGGATCTGAAGAAATAATGCAGAATGCAATTAAGAGAAAAATACTCAAAAGAAATACAAAGGTAGGTTAAGATTCCTGCAGCATAGAAGAGATGTCTCATCAGAGTTTCAGAAATAATGGGTGGTGGAAAGGCAACATTCAAGCAGAACACGTGAAGAACTTCCCAAGCTAATAAAAGATTTGGATCATCAGACATCCTTGGTAGAACGCGTTCCAAAAACATCAATGTCTGGATTCCTTGTGTTGGAGCACTTCAGTAAAGAGACAACCCTTCATCAGACCCAAAGAAAGCAAGAAGAAGTACAAAAAAACTACTGAAAAATCAAGAGATAGGACAAAAAAAACAAAACAACCATAGAATTATAGAACGAAATTTCGAACTGGTAAGTGGTAGTATTTCCTATAAACCCATTAGTTGAAAACCATTCATGGTCAAATGGGATGAAAGGTGTAGGGTGTTTCTACACCTAAAATATCAGAACACAGAAAGGTCAAAAGTGAAAAAAAAAAAAAAGATTTACTGACTCAATATCCACCAAAATAATCAAAGAGTAGATCGACAGGTGTCATGCCAGTCAAATAGACTTTGAAGCAAAAGTTGCCAGTCCTAAAGAGGAATGCTACAGGATATAAAATTATAATTCATCAGATATAATCTGTATAGACTTTGTAGCCTAGCCTCGAAATGTATAAGGTCCTAAGGGAAAAAATTCATAATAAGAATATTCTTATTATAACTTCTCTCAGTAGCTGATGAATCAAGCAGCAAATATTTTTTTTATAAGTATATGAAAAATTTGGGAAATGTTATGAAGCCTGACATGAAAGATAAATAACCCTAAATGAGAGATCACATCTCAGTTTCAATCACAGGGAGCAGTTGTCAAAACACCCCACCCGAAGACAGAGTTTCATAGAACTTTTATCATCTAGACCGTTTTCCCGTAAGTTAAACATCTATAACGGAGATGTAGAAAAAATTCATACCTTTGAAAATTAATTTTAAAGAGGCTTTCTAGATAACTTTTAGTTAAAGATGTATAATAGCAAATATACATCCACATTGTGAGATTTAACTGAAGCATACTTTATAGTGAATTTATGGCTCCAAATGCTTATCCTAGAAAAGAAGAAAGCTGAAAATAAATGAGCTAAGCAGCTTAGAAGTTAGAAGAACAACAAAATAAACACAAAGAAAGTAGAAGGAAGGAAACTATAAAGATAAGAGTGAAAATTAATCAGATGGAAAACAAATATACAGTAGAGAGAATCAGCTAAGGCAAAAGGTCGTTTTTGGAAAAAAACCGAATACACATTTTCAGGCTCCAAGAAAAGATGAAACAGTACAAATAAACACCATTAGAAATGAAAAAGAAGACAACTATAGATACTAAGACTAAACAGATAAAATTATGAAATAGTCCTTTCCAAAACATGCAAAAACCCAGCTCAAGAAGTTAGAAAAATAACGGCTTAGCTACCGATTCAAGAAGAAATAAAATGCACTTGTCCGTTCAATAAATTTATTTGAGGTTAGAAATGTACTCACCAAAAAAACCAATTCCAGGTTGTTTTAAAACTAATTTAATTCAAAGAGTTAAGAAATAGGATTTTATTTTTACCCCAATGTTTCTGGAGAATCAAAAAGAGGAATTCCCCATCATTCCCTAGATGTAACTAGTATAAACTTGTTACTTAAATTAGATAAGGAAAATATTGGAAATGAAAATTATAGGCTAATCTTACTTATGATCATAGATGTAAAATACTAAATGAAATACTATCGAACTAAATTAAAAAAATCAGATCAAGTTGAAACGGGCTTGTTGCAGGAATAAAAGGATTATTGGGCATTAAACATCTCTTAGTTTAATTCCTCATATTAAGGGATGAAAGGAGAACCACCTTCTCACAAGATGTACGAGTGTTAAAATATTAAACGCTTCTTGACAACGACATAAAAAACTTCTGAATACACTGGTAATAATAAAGTCCTAGTCTGAGTTCCCTTAGCAGTGGACACAAAGGGAGAGGTTCCGGTGAAGTGTATTTGTGAGATGATTCCAGAAACATGGATGAACCCCGCAGACAGATTGAGCAAAACAAGCATCAATCTATCATCTATCTATCTATCTATCTATCTATCTATCTGTCATCTATCATCAGTATATCTCCACATCTATATCTATCTATCTATCTATCTATCTATCTATCTATCTATCATCTATCATCTATCTATCTATATTTAATGTATCCACTACCTACCTACTTATCTATCCATTTGTTTTGTATGTATGTACGTATATGTAGCCATTCATACCAAATTTACAACTTGGCAAAACAACATCATGCATTGCTTTGGGATATCTGTACATAGTGACAGTATAAAGCAAAGTAAGGGGATGATGCACATGAAATTCAGTGTAGTATTTGGCTCTAATGTTAAGTGCATAGGAGATGCTCTTGAGGAAGAGTCAATAAGGGTCTGAATTGTATCAGTGAAGTTCACTTTCTTAAGCCGGATAGTTGTATAAAACATGTTCATATTATTCTTTATGCTTTCCTAAAAAAATGCCTTAAAAAGAAAACAGAGAAGAAAAATACACTAAAGATACATGGCAATGTCAAGAAAATAGGGAACAAGGCTATCAAAAATCAATAGAGTATTATAACAAAAAGATTACTAAGAGAGGCAAAGCCTTGGCAGGAGTGGTGTGTGTGTGTGTGTGTGTGTGTGTGTGTGTGTGTGTTTATGTAGAGCATTTGCTATTATATACAGAACAAAAATAAATATACACCTATTTATACAGGCAAAATAAACATGAAAATATGAGAATTTATAGATATAATATGCTAATACATTTGAAAAATTGTAGAAACATAAAATATTGGAATTGACACTTGAAAATTTTTTTAAAACTGCAGTACATTAATAACCATTAGAAAAATCAAAGTAGTAGAAATATATCCTACACATCCTCAGTTATAAGCCCTAGGCCCCAAAAACTCTCCAGGTGAGACTTATTAAACTGTTCTAGAAAACAGAGCACTTGTTCCAGAAAAACAAAAAAGTAACTGGCTTTTGAAATGAGGTTAGCATAAGCTGACATCAAAACTGGATGAGCGAGATAGTAGAGAAGGTAAATTATGAGTCTGTAAACTTATGAATATAGATAGAAAGCAGCTGATTAAAATATTAGGTAACCAAATCCAGGCAAGTTTTAAAAATAATACCTTATGGGTCACCTAAGTAGCTCCGTTGGTTAAGCTTCTGACACTCAATTTCAGCTCAGGTCAAGCTCTCGTGGTTCGTGAGATTGAGCCCCATGTCAGGCTCTGTGCCGACGTCACTGAGCCTGCTTGGGATTCTCTTTCTCCCTGCCTTTCTCTCTCTCAAAATAAAAAAACATTTAATCTTCATCATCATCATCATCAAATGGGGGTTGTCATTGGAATGTGAGAAGAATTTGATATCGGCAAATCTATATAATTTGCTCATCAATCATTTGATTACATCAAAATTAAATATTGTTTTATTCCAAAAGATACTAGTCACAGTGGGAGAAGATATCTGTGGTGCATACAGTAGACAAAAGGTTATGAACCATATTCTCATAAAAACTCTAAGGAAAAAAGCATCGAAAAAGAAAAATGGTGAATAGCATGTATGTACAGATCACAGAAAAGCATTTGTGAGTCGCTAACGGATTCGAGAATTCAACCTCACTTGTAGTCATGGAAGCAATGATCTACTCTTTCCCAGTCATCACATTGACAAGAACTTTAGAGCTCTGACAACATCACCGGTGGGTGAAGATAAAGAGAAAACAGCACCGTCACATACAGCGGTGGTCGTTTACAATTACGGAGCCGCTTTGGGGAGCAACTTAGTAATTCATGATGCAATTGAAGACTGTTCATACCATATGACCCAGCTATTTTTCTCATCGTTTTATTCATTCTAAAAACAGCTCTATCTGTGCAGAGTGCAATATGCAGAAATATGTACATTGCAGATTTGGTTGCAATAGAGAAAAACTGGAAACCTCAAACAGGAATGTTGATAATTAAAATGTGTTGAATTCAGACAATTTAGTCAGCAACCAAAAATAATACCATTGCTCTATATAGATCCTCAGGATTGGAACACAAAACGTAATGCTGCACAGCAAAACAATTCGTCACGTGATAGCGGGTATATGTCAGTATTATGGAATACATCACAAGTATATTCTAGAAGGATATACGTTAAAGTCATGATGGTGGGCTCTTTCTGGCAGAGGAAATTGGGTTGTGGGATGGTGATTGTGGTCACAGGGGTCTTTAATTTTATCTATAATTCTTCAACATTATCTCTTCTGTTCTCTTTGACTTTTTTTTTTACTACCCTCCCTCCCTCTCTTCTTCCTGCCTCTATTTTTCTTCCTTTTCTCTTTCTTTTTCCCTTTTTGTCTCATCCTTTTCTTTCTTTACTCCACCCTCCCTTCTCCCCTGTCTCCCTCAGTCCTTCGTTCTCTTCCTTCTTTTGTGCTGATATTGGCTTATATTACTTATATAATTTTTTAAAAGTACATATATAATATGTTTTTTGCAGTCAACATAAACAAACGTGAACACTTTTCTTTCTGGATGGTGGGCATATGGGTGTTAGTTATATTATTTCTTTGTACTTTTTGGTCTTTAAGTGTTATTTTTCAAAATAAAAACAATAAATGAAGCCTTGATTTCCCCATTGGCAGATACTTTTGGTGAACTACTTTAAATTCTAGAATTAGTCTGCATTTAGGTATCCCTGTTAATTAGGAAAGTCTTGCTGTGATTTTCTCTAATTTTTCAGTCATGAGCTAAGAGTACTGGATTATTCAGCATGACATTCAGTTATTATTAAAGAAAAGACCAGACAGGAAAATATATAGGTTGATATGGAAAGTTTCACTCTTTCTGAATACCAGAAATTAGATCATCTTCTCAGGGATAGAAGGAACGAATCTGGAATCCTTAAAAGGAGCCTTCAACTTGCCTTGAAATAAATGTGTATATGTCAGTTCTGTCATAAAAATTCATTTCAGACAGTTTCCTATGGTCATGGGTAACCTTGGTTCTATTCAATGCCTGCAAGATTTTCTTGTGGTCTGTATCAGAGTGGAAAACAATTCCACCAGGATATTGTCTTGAGTCGACAGTGACGTCATTTTCTTTTGAAGAAAGGTGGCAGCTCCCACGTATAATATTGTCTATTGTTGAAAATAATGTTAGTTATGTGATAGGACTTGACATTATTAAAAGTGTTAACGCTGCTTTTATTTTTCCTAAACACAAAATACTCATCTGACTCTGATTTCCCAAATGGCTTGGCACTACTCATTCCAGAATGGTTGTGTTGAAAAAAAAAAATTTCCATTTCATTTGGACAGTCGCCTGCTGGTGATACCCCCATCACCAGAGGAAAAGTAGTGGTGAGTTTTGAACATCTTAAAGCCAGGCAGACCAGGGATGGGCGTCCAACAGGTCTGGTGATGCAGCAGCTTAAGGACAGACGTTGGGTCTGGAAGACAACCTGTGTTGAGCTCCTGGTTGTGCATTTAATCTTCTTTGAGTCTCCTTGATCTCATGTGTGGAGCATGAATAATTATAAGCTCCCTCATGGTTGTGGTTCTTGTGAAGATTAATGAAATAATGAATGTGAAGTGCTAATTCTTATTATAGGGATTACTTGTCACGATGATATTTTGTCAGTTTCTCATCTCACTTCCTCTTGCAATAGTATCCGTTCTTTTTATCTGAAATGTATAGCATTTTCCGTTATATGATTTCTTACCTATATTAGAAGCATTGGCTCTATTATTTATTTTCTCTCTCTCAAATCCTTTGGGGAATATAAAATATAAGGAAAATTGTAATTTTTATTATTTATTAATAGCCAAATCCACCTGTCTTAGATCCCTTGTGAACAAGAGTGAATAAGGGCAAATTAAGTAATTCAACTTATCATGAATATAGGCGTTCCTTTCCCAAACAGATGTAAGGTGTTTCGGAGGAAAGAATCATATCTTTCATGTCTTACAATTTCCCACAGTGCACATATGGCTGGTTTGAGACATTACAAATTCTGACATTCAGCAAACCACAAACAAATTCTATTTAATTGCTTTAGCAATAAAATATTATGGTCTTAAATCTATTGCTTGCCTATATGATACCTCATAAAAAAAGAACTGTGTGATCTATTTGTAAATGTTTCTTCTGGGAATTACATTACTATTTTTTTCCTAGAGTTTAGACTTGTATTTTTATCTTTAATAAATGCTTTCATTATTCTGGACACAGGCCTTAGGACACTGCACTACAGGTAAAAAGTATAATACAAATAAATGTTATAGTAATGTTATACTCCAGTCTTGCTTTTGAGTTAGAGAAGCAGTGTTAAAAATCCAAACAATGTTTTTTATTACTCGGTTCAAGTGGCATTGTTTAAACACTTACGTGTATAAACATGTGGCTGATCTTACTGAAAATACTAGTCAGAGCTAATATAGATACTGTTTTCAGACGCTCTTCACTGGGATAATGTTCTTTATCTGGCTACATTTCACTCCATATTAATAGAAGGTGAATTATGAAGAAACTCTGGGTCAAATATACAAATCTATTTTAGTTTTTAAAAAGTGAAAATCTAACTTATATATGAACCAATGTAATAACTGAAGAAAGTAGCTTTATATTAAGTATGGGCCTAGAAATCTTCAACTGGCTTCTATTTTTAAATCAAGTATAAACCATGAGGATTTTCCAAGCTTGAAAATTTAGAGCGTTGCGAGGCCCTGGACATTTGGGCATTTTTCTCGCCATATCTGAGTCATGTGCGTTCATGTGTCCAAGTTTGGAATTACTTTGAATTATGGATTTTGTCCCACTCTTTTTCAGACTTCGGTTTGGTCCAAATTGGCTTGAAATCTAACTCGGTGCAGTTGATAAATAGGCTTAAAAATAAACTCTATGGTGATAAAAAATACTTTTCACCTTCAATAATTCTTAAGGCATCTGGAATTTTAAATTTGAGGTTTTACTAGTTTTTTTTTTAACTTGAATTTTGAGTTTAGACATCCAAAATTTGGCGTGAACTTCTATGTACAGTCTCCATTTTCTTTCACTGAAAATCCATAAGGAAGGAAATAAAGAAAGAAAACTCATAATAAATGTTAAAACAGATTTTCAACAGAAGAAATTGATCTGAATTTTCCATTAAAAATGCATCCTAAGAGTTTGAAAATGAAGAGAACATTACCCTTAAATAATAGGAAAAAAGACTCACGATAGGTGATTTTGGCACATTTCAAGTGTATATGAAGAGATGTCATTTGATGAATGATATGTTTGGGGGCAAGATCTCTTATTCCAAAGTAGAGAATCAAGTTGTGGCAATGGATGTATCATTGAATACTGCCTGAATGAAAAAGGCTGTTAATACCTTATTAATATAATTTCATTGCAAACAATTTTTAAATTTTTTTTTATTCAAGAGAAACCAAGGTATTGCCGTTAACCATTGGCAATATTATTCCTGCCAAGATTTTTATTTTTTAAATCATTTAATAGATTTTCTATTATATTAAAATATCAGGAACCTCCTGTAAAAAAACCCAAACAATTCAGAACGAAATAAAGAACAAAAATTTGAACTCACTCGCCTCTGTATTTTCTAGGAGAAGTTTTATTAACTTATTGGTGTGTGCTCTTATGATTGTTGAATGTAGTTAACAGATAATATAAAAGTATGTGAAAATATAATTTCTCTCTCATGAGTGAGGTAAGGACAAAACAGTCAGAATAACTACTCCTCTGTCTCAGCTAGTTGTGTCTGTTTGAAAGAAATTCGCTGAAATTGTTTGAAGACTGTTCCCCTGAACAGTTTTGAATGTCACTGTATTCCACGAAGTTTTACTGTTTTCTCTAGTGTAGAGAGGCAATTCTGAAATAATTTTTGCATGATGCACATCTTAGACACATTTGAGAAGAGAAACTTTTGTTTGGTGCAAATTTTACAATACTTTGCACCTGAAGGATTTAGTACATTCACATATGGTCCAACAACTTCTTATTGGGATATTTACGATTCTAAAATGAATTAAATAATATGTATAAACAAATACAGTGGTATTTGTCTGTAGGGAAGAAAACTCAAGCTGCCTAACAAGCAAGTGAAAGTAGTTTAACCAAATTAGTTGTGGGACTTTTCCTTTTCCGGGGAAAAGTTGTGATGAAGTATCTCAATGTCAAATTTGTGAGCAGATACAGCCTTGCATTTACTTCTGGAAAACACATTCAAGGCTCTTTGGAAGGGCTTCTACATCTCAGAAAATGCTGTCCTTAACCATAGTAAGTCACTTCACTCTTAGAATCTTTGAGTTTCTAGTTCCTAAGCTAGCCACTCATTAGACAGAACTGTATCACATAATCCTGCCAGCCCTAAGTAATACGCAAATACATGATGTGGAAGCTCCTTGGTCAAGATAAGACTTGGTCTCAGATACCAAGTTCTTGCAGCTAGAAATGCAGGAAGACTATGGCATTTCTGTCTATTTCTTGCTTGCACTGTGGATCTTGTTCCTGTTCTAGTACCTCACCCTATCTTTTCTACTATTTTGAGTGATCTTATTCCTTACTCTCTGCCTTGCTTTTACCCAAGATTCCTATTGTTGTTCAGTATCTGTAGTCTTCTGATTCCCCTTGCTTTTCTTTCTTCACCTTGACCTACTGGGTCTATGCATTCCTCCATTAGCCACCATTCCATTAGGCTTTGCCACTTGGACTGTGGTTTCTCCCGGGCTTAGCCAGTTTCACACCTTTGCTGCTGTGCCTTCTTTGTTTTGCCATGGCTATCCTTGTCCTGTACTTGCTTCCCTTTGTTAATCCTGCTGACAGCCATTAATAATACTGTCGTCCATAGTCTATGGTTCTTGTGTCCTAATATAAAAAAATCTGTGTACAAATACATCACATATACGAATACTTTAAATTATGTAAGCATATGTGAAAATATTTAACTTAAGTTCATAAATGTTTGAGCATATATTCCTAATGCATTCTTTGCTTTTCTCTTTTTGTTTGGCTCCTTTTCTTCCTCTCTTCCCTCTTCCTTTACATTATTATCCTTACCTACTAAATCCCTGCTTCCTCGTGAAAGGTATCATGATTAACAAGTTAGTTTGCATCCTTCCATGTTTGTATCTGTGCTTAAAAATTACACGTACACATACATATAAAATACACATAAGTACAGAACACATATACTGAACATAATCTCTTTCTCCAAACACACTCACAGACACACACACAAATACATACTCGAATGTATGTATACACACATATGTGAGAAGAGATATTTAACATGTCCGTCTTCAAGTTGCTTTTTTTTTTAATTTTCCACATTACTTTGTGGAAATCCCTCTAAGTCAAATAAAATAGCCCTAAATTTTCAACTTAATGGCTTTAAAATATGCTCTATGGTTAGTATACCATTTTTAATGTATTCTCCTGTAAATAGATATTCATCCTTTGTCCAGCTTTTATCTCTGGATTCCATGTGGTTTATGCCAAGTATTTGATCCTCCTCCCTCTGACTTAACCCACAAGGAGATACTTTTATCCTGAAAAAAATATTTATCATTGAAAAATATTTCCAAGTGCTTCATTTAGTAGTGTTACATGAAACGACCATTTTATTTTGCTCAATATTTTGAGGGTTAGGAATTTCAGAAGAAGTTGGCTGGGCAGTTCTCATTTGGAGTTATGCATAAAGTTGTGGTTAGATATTGGCTGGATGTCCAAAATAGTTGACTTGCACGGCTGGCATCTGGTATTAGTGATGTTGACTCGAGTGCCTATTGATGAGCCTTCCAACATGGTGGTCACAGGGTAATTGGATATCTTTCATGGTGACAAACTTTTCATTGGGTGAGAATTTCAAAAATACCAGGCAGAAGTTGCATGAGTTTTCTGATCTACACTTAGAAATCACTCTCTTGATTGAAACAGTCATAAGTCTGTCTGCCTAGATCCCACCTCTTAATGGGAGGGGTGTTGAAAATCTTTGGAGTCATGTTTTAAACAATCACAGTTTGTGCTCCAAGCACAAATTATTTTCATTTCTTCCACACACAAAATACACTGATCCTTTTTCAGGACTCTCCTACCGCCATCCCCCAGCTCATAGTTCATCCCATCACAGTATCACACTCAGACCTGATAAGATTCAGAATCTCATTGTCTAAAGCAGCTCTAGAGAGAAGAGTTTCTTCAGATCTAGTTTCTTGGGTTCAGCTTCTCAATCTGAAGATTTGTAACCTAAAGAAATAAGTCATCTGCTCCCACACACTCAATATAAAATGGTGGAATAGACATTGGGTAAGTGGTAGACATTCCACTCAAAAAGGGGGAAACAGAAGGTGTAACAGTCCCACTGATCTGTAGTATATCTGAAATATGGTTGGGCATATAGTGCCAGTTGTTAATTTAGGAATCAGTATTTTTCCCTAAGACTAATTCTCTGTGGATTTTGGTTTGCCCTCAGAATCTTGGCTCTGTCCTATGATGGAATCTTTCCTTTCCCTAAGAAATGGCCCATGGTGCAACTGAATAATTTCTCGGTCTGCTTCCTGCTCAAAGACTTCTCCTCAGTTTGTACCATGTCCATTTCAGTCCATGCCGATGCAATTCCTTTAAAAACTGTATGAGCTTTCTGTGTACCACTTTAAAAAAAACTGTCTCTATTAGATAATGGAAACAATCATACATTTCTTCCAGGCAAGCCCTTCTCTACTTTGGGCCCCCTATGAGGCTGTGTGAGACAACACTCGTAACATTCTTAGAAGCCTTATTATTTAACAGAGGGGATCACAAAGCATACCTTAGAGGGCCTTTGTTGTTGGAAAGTGTCTCTGTGACACCATCTGAAATAATTCTAAAGGGTTAGAAGTTTCAGTCACAACCACATTTTTCCAGATTTGACATGTATCCTAAGACCTTTTTACCTTGAGAATATTCTGCTGGAAGACACTTGAAATCGTTTTATTTTTGAGGCCATCAAACCTTGGCTCCTTTATAATTTCTCTACATAATCTTGAAAACAGAAACATTTCTTCTTTGGCTTTTCTAGCTCTATCCATACCTTGTAATATAGTGCTAAAAGAAACCATTTGGTATTTTTCTTTTAACACTCTGCCTGGAGATGTCGTTGGCCAGATTCATCAGTTTATGAGGCACATTTTCTATTTTTCATGTGACTCCAGGCAATAGTTTGCTAACCTTTACCAATACAGAACAACGATCTCCTTTTCTCCAGCTACCAGCAGTTTTCTCAATCACCTTCAAGCTCTCATGGGCAATTTCTTCCAGACGCTTGAGGCTCTGATAGCAGATTCTTCAACGTCCTTCTAGCTTTTGCTCACCATCCAGTCCCCAGTCCCAGAGTCAATTCATATGTTTCGGGGTGTCGTTACAGTTTTCAGCAGTCTCCACTTTCAGCTAACAAATTCTCTTTTAGTTACTATTGATCGGTAACAAATTACCCCCCCAAATATGGCACCTTAAAATACACACGTATTTTGTTGTTCATGGTTTTATGGAGTAATAATTCAGCAAAGCCTTGGAAGAGCAATGTTTGCTTGGGGTCTCTCCTGCAGTTGAGACACAGTTGTCTGAAAGCTCAGGTGGGCTGGACGTCTAAGATGACTCACTCACATGGGTGGCAATCAATGTCACTGTTCACTGGGAGCTCTCAACTGGGTCTTTTGACTGAATGCCAGAGTGGGGCCTTTATAGCACAGCAGTTTCAGCATAGTCAGACTTCTTTCATGGCGTCTGGCTTCTTCCGGAGAGTGCTTCAAGAGGACCAGATAGAACGTACATGGCCTTTCTAACTTACTCTTGGAGTCACGTCATTTGTGCCTTACTCTGTTGGTGGAAGCATTCAGAAATCTCTCTGGTTTCAAGGGGATGGGACACGGACTCCCACCTTTTGACAAGAGGAGTGTCAAGGCACTTGAGACCATGTGCTAAAGCTACCATACGAGGGTAAAGATATCAACAAATTCCTTCGACAGTCGGTCTATTTACTCATCTGACGGCAGAGGAAACTGCTGACTTCGACAGTGTCCTTCCTGCCAGGTTGATGCAGCTATTTCTGCAGCTGGTCCAAATGCGGTGAGTATAGCAGCCCGTCTTTTCTTCTAACCACAGGACTGCTGAAAAAGCTGGCCGCAACATGTTAGACTTCAGCATCTTGGCAAAAGAAAACAGGGCTCTCAACAAGGCATATCTGGCGACAAAAACGATTTTCAGAACTTTATCTTGTGATTCAGACATGCGGTTGACCCAATGTTTTTTTTTTCTCAGTTTATTGAATAACTGCCAGGGGCACTCCTAGACTCTGCTACCTTTCCTTAGGTAGTGGTGATGGGGTCCCCGGTGGCTCTGGCAGGGTGTCTTGGCTTGGCTGGTAAAAGTTCTCTATGTGTTTTACAAGGGTAAGCAGAGAAATCAGAAGAATGCCGATTTGGGTTTTTCTTGCTGGAAAAATGACTGGGGTTCACCAGAAAAAAGCTCTCTGTGTAGCGTATCAAGATTGTCTTGAAGTCCAGAGGTGATATGTGAGAAGCTTACAGGGGAACCGTAACCTGAATGTGAAAGATCTTGCAATTTTGTAACAACTTTCCTGGGCTTTCTCATTATAGTCGTTGGCACCACGGCTGCTTAGATTGGCCCAGCATCTTCTCATCAGGGTAGACCAGCAGAACATCCAGAGTATTACCAGAAAGGGATTTGAAGTGCTGAAAATTATTTCACTTAAGATAAAGATAAAAAGAAATCAGAGTCCTCTCATCATTAATCCTTTCATACTCTTATCTCTATCCAGGTCAGTCTTGTCCTTTCCTGGTGGTCTGGTGTCTTCCCCCTCCTCTGCCTGCTGGCTCTCCTCCCAATCATCTTCACTGAAATACTGGGTCTTTTAGTCCTTTCCCACGTTGCTAAGCTTTCCATAGGGTTCTCCCGTCACCTCAACTTAACTGAAACATTAATTTGCTCTGATGGCACTCCCTTCCTCAAACCCATCAGGAGGGGGAGACTCTATGTTCCCTCCTCCTCTATTTGTGGAGTTAGAAGACTGAGCCAGATTTCTCTTAGCTCTCTATGCTATCAGCATGAATATTTAATTCCTCCTTCTTGAAACTCTGGAGTCTTGGCCCCTGACACCTTATTCTCTCTCATAATACCTTTTATTTACAGACTTTGTACATTGGTTCCTTCCCTTTGCCTTGCCTTCTTGGGGATTGGTATTCCTCTGGATTTTTCCTTGTCTAAAACTATGTTCATCATCTCCAGCTTTCTCCATCTCCTCCCACTCCCCTTCATCAATGCACTTACTCTTTTTCTGTGTTCTTTATTTATTTTTATTTTATTTTGTTTCTTAAATCGTAAATAGTATATCCAGCCACTTGGTCACCAACCTGCAAACCTCAGGGTCAGCTCTTACCCCAAATTAGTGACCACATATAGTAGAGGCTACTTCTAAAATATTTCTTCGTTCAACTTTCCTCCGTCATATAACTGCCATTGTTTTAGTTCAGACATCATTTTCTCTAATCTGGTCTTTGAATTCTCTTACTTGATTTCACTTTCTTCAGGTTCTTGCACCACCAACCCATTCTCCATATTAAAGTCATCATGATTTTTCTACTAGATCAGGTTATTTTCTTTTTTTTTTCAAAGTCCTTGTCAGTTCTCTGATTTCTACAGGACTAAATCCATTAAACCAGCCTAGCTTTCCAGTTTCCTATCCTGCTTTCTCTTCCTAGTTTAATGGGATAACTTCCATTTCTTCAAAATAGAACATGACATGCTCTTTCACACTGCCTGTGTGGACTGTAGATTCCCAATATCTGGAGTATTTTCCATCTTCCTTCCTCTGAGGAACAATCCTTTCTGAGACGTGGTTCAAACATTATCTCTGGTATTGAGGGTTTTTTTTTATTATTATTTTTTAACTATAGTACCTAGGGAATAGAATGGAGTAAACAATATTTATTGAATGTTAGGTATTGACCAAAGTATTTTTCCAAGTCTTTAAAAATTATTTCATTTAATCCTCATATTACTCCTTTATAGATGAAATAAGCAACCCTTACAGGGGATGGCTTGCTTAAGTTTAGTGAGGCAGGGATTGTGTCCTCCTAGTTCTGTGGCTTTCACACCTAAGTCACTGGCCAGCAACAGTGAGCACTTAGTAAATGTTTATTGAAGAAAGACGAATGGAAAGTTATTCATTGGGCATGAGCTACAAAGAGGCAAAAAATCTGAAGCCGAAGTTCTCAGAATGATGGGAGTTATTGTAACATGAGATATGAAATTGGAAGAGAGGCAGAGGAGAGAATAGGTTGTTGTCGTTTTTCCAAAAAAAAAAAAAAAAAAAAAAAACCACAATGCTTTGTGCTCAAGGTAGTAAAGCTTTACAGTTGCTATCCATGGGGGTATATAGATATCAGGATTGGGAAAGGATTGTTCTCTGCACATAATAATTTGTGGTATGTGCCACCTGCTAATGTACTACCCGAGAACTAGATGAAAATAATATAATAAGGTGCTCAATGATTTATATTTTTCCAAGCTGACATTATTTCTCAGAATGTTTAAAAACAAGATCTTATAATTTTGGCTTTTGTCTCTTTAGTTTGTTTTACCACATTCACAACTCAGCCAAACCGTTCAAAGCCTTATGTGTAGGAATATTTATTCTGACACATTTTGGGAAATTAAAAACTTAAAAGAAGTTTCAAAGCCCTTTAAAGCTTTAAAGTGTTTTTTTGTTTTTTTTGTTTTTTTTTTTTTTGGTGGGGGGATAGGTATGGATTAATGTTTCTTTAACTAATATGTGAGATTCATGTAATTCTGCCTGCCTTGTATTAAATTGTAACATTTATGAAGTTCCCAGTAGATCAGCATTTTAAATTTATTAGACTACGAAAGTATTAAAACATAGGTGAATATTTTTTTTTAAATTTTTTTTAACGTTTATTTATTTATTTATTTATTTATTTATTTTTTAAATTTTTTTAAACGTTTATTTATTTTTGAGACAGAGAGAGACAGAGCATGAATGGGGGAGGGTCAGAGAGAGAGGGAGACACAGAATCCGAGGCAGGCTCCAGGCTCTGAGCTGTCAGCACAGAGCCCGACGCGGGGCTCGAACTCACGGGCCGCGAGATCATGACCTGAGCCGAAGTCGGGCGCTTAACCAACTGAGCCACCCAGGTGCCCCCACAGGTGAATATTTTTAAAAAGGAAGAAATGCGAAGTGAATGTGAAACTTGAAGACGAAACAGTGTTATTTGCCATGGAGGACAAAATCTATATCTGTGTTTTATAGTATGCTTTTTAAATAGGTCAAGAACTCCTGGAATTTTAGAATGAGTTTGGAGAACATTTTAGTACCAACCCCTATTTGTAAAGCAAGCAAGTGGAGCACAGAAGGGCAGTTGATTAACTGCAAAGAGAAATCAGAATCAGCACCAATGACTTTCATCTAACACATTTCCAAGTCCCTGATTTCTCTTTCTTTTCACTATTGCCCATAAAATAAAATGAAGGCTTCATTATCAGTGGAGAACAAACTATCGAGCTGATGACATCGGAGCGCTGGCAATTAGCGTTGTTTGGTATGAAAGGAGGGACTCACTTAAATTATCTATCTCTCTATCACTTTCCCTAGGATAGGCTCCCTAAGGCACAACACCAGAGTTAGAGGCATAAAATGTGATAAACACCCTGAAAATATAGTTTGGGCCTCTAACATGAGGAGTCACAAGAAACATAACTTACAGCAATTAGGAAGGATGTGCTTATCTTAGGTTTTCCCAGATTATATATAACCTTGCATTTTAGTATAAAACTGCCAGCGTTAGTAATAGTTTGGTTTATTGGAGGTGGGGGTGGGGTGGGGTGGGAGGAAAGACACCCAAACAAGTCAATTATCAGACAAATCAATTAAGGAAGAAATTCTTGCTTAAGAATGATCTTTACTGCTCATGAGTGTAAACTGTTTCATAATCCCTTATGTATTAAATAAAAATTATTATTCATTCACTATTCACTCCTTTTCATGCTCCAATCTTGAGTTTTACTCCACAGGGTGGAAGGGTCTGCTTTAACTCAGAGGGTTTTTGAAGATTTCCAGAACCAGGGGCCTCGCATTTCTCCCGCTAGTACTTATCCGAAGCCGAGGTATCCGGCTCAGGGCTTTTTGAGAGAAAGCCCTTTGATTGTCCTGCATTTGGCCAGCTTCCAGCTTTGCAGCATGATGATGAAGAGTGCTTTTACCCAAAAAAGTTCAGAAAAGCTTAAATTATTCTTGAAAAACCAAAAGCGTTATCAGACTTTTTACACAATGTAAAACAAAGATCATGTCCAGCTCTCCCTACTTCTAGACAGATGCTGCAGCAGAGGGAGACCCATCACCGCCTGCACGGAAGGATCCAGGCCCAAGATACAGACGTGCGGGGTGCATTCCTGCTGCCTCCGTCAGGTCCCGCCGCACTCCTTTATCTAGTGTCATTTCCTGCCCGCTCCTCTGACCTTTCCAAATATCCACATATTTATTTGAATTTTCATGAAGCCAAAGCTGGGGCCTTCTACTTTCCTTATTGAGGGAAAGGAGCTTGGTGCGTTTGCTTTTGCTCTTCATTTTATTCAATCCAGTACGGAGACCCTGATAAGCACCAGGAAAGATTGTTTCGGCGCAAGAATGAAACGAAGTTCAGGTGCAAATTGGAGGGTAGGGAAAGAGAGACTGTTTCAAATTGGGAGATGGTACCACTAGGTTCTTGCATCTCTTTGAAGGGAGTAAATTATAACTGCTATCTATTGAGTTGCTTATCATAGGATGCCCCACATTTTAGGTATTTTCTTATGGCAACGAAACCAAACACCAATTTCTGATCTCTCTTCTATCTGCCAAATCCGATCATTTTCCGGTAGTTTTCTGGACTCCCTCTCCCTCTCCCTTCACATTCAAACTTTTTTTCTATGTGGGACATTCTGGACTTCAGCTGTAAAGAGACCCTTTCTCAATTCTGAAGGGACACTCGGGGTCTTGGCTTCCACTAAGTGGACACAGTCAGATGCGGGTAGAAAAACACCTTGGCTACCCAAGCCTCATTTTGTTTGGCGCCTGCTTGACCACCCCTGACTAAAACTGAGCTGCCTCCCTGGTTTACTCTTGGAGCTGGTAGCTGAACCCCATTTGACTCACCCACTGTTCTGTACCAATCTTTCATTCCCCTTCAGTAATGGCCCGGAGTCGGTACGATTCACGCAGTCATTCATTTACTGGCCTAACACACGCCCCCTACGAAGGTACGTCGAATGAATGAGATAGCTGTGGTCCTGCTCTTTGGAACTTAGTCTATTCAAGAATACAGATAAATAAACAGGCAATTACGCATCTCTAAATGCTGGGAAAGAGGAAGAATGACGTACGAGGTAGTCACTGAGGAAGGATGCCTAATCCAGCTGCAATGATCAGGGAAGGCTTCCCAGAAACAGTGGTGGGTAAGTCAAGACCCAGAAGGCGCATTGGAGTCAGCCAAGTGAGACCTGGGGAAAGTGCTTCAGCAGAGAAAATGGCACGAGAAAAAGTCTCTAGGAGACAGTGCATGATGTACCTCAGGAAAAGGGAAGTGATTCAGCAGGGGTGGATGGCAGGGTGTGCGAGTTTGGTAGTGGTGGTGGAGTGGAGACCTGGGAGTTGGGACCTGGGATGGGGAACAGTAATTCGAGGCGGGAAAGGGCTTTGTGAAGCACAAGAACCAGTCAGCACTGGAAAGCCCCTGGAGAGGGAGGGACATGATTGGATTTGTGTTTTCCCAAAGGTTGTGCTGGCCACAGAGGGTGAGTGGGCTAGAGGGACACAGTTAGGAGGCTGTGCAATAATAGCCCAGGCAAGAGGACACAGAGACCTGTCCTAGCTCAGTAGCTCTGAGGGGGAAGAGAAGTGAGCAGACAGGAGAGAGCTTCAGAAAGCAGAACCAAAGGACGTGGCTGACTGATGAGGTGTAGAGAATGAAAGGATGGGAGGAGGCACCCATGACACCTCGGTTTCTGGGTTGAACCACTGGATAGATTATGAGGCCTTTTTCTGAGCTAGAAAAGGAGAAGCTCTTGGTTCCCCTGATTCTTGATAATCCACCATAATTTCTTAACTATTCTTTCTTTGTCTCCCCTTCTTGCCCTTACTGGTCTTGCCTTTCCTCCCGTTCCCTGTTTTCCTGCAGGCAGTGGCCAAGCTTACCTCAAGTACTTCCTGGCTTTGTTCCATTTTAGAGGTGCTTAATTTTTCTCACGTGAAAAACCTGGCCTCATGATGTTCATGCATTTGTACCTACTTCTCTGTGAGACATGTTCCCCACCCTTTATTTTTCAGGAGAAATTTAGTTTCAGTCTGTTAGGCCCAGGTCAGCTATGACCACCTCAGTGAATCCATTCCCAGCTTTAATGAGTGGACTGCATGGTTCCACCGCCATTATTCTGCCGCCATTATTCTGCATTTGCTCACATCTCCATATAGGACTTCCTCCCTATTGTCTTGTCTGTATCCTTTCTCTTCACCTTCCTAGCACCCCATCACCTCACACAGGTTTATCATTAGCTCCCTGTACCCTTTTCATATCTCTATTCTCATCATCAAAGGGAAGGACTTGCAAATTTTAGGAGTTCAGTAAGAGTTTAATGATGAAATATGAATGAACTGTCCGTATGCTTTTCTTTACGGAATGCTTCCAAGGTCCATTTTCTTCAAAGGTGGGTTTTTTTTTTTTTTTCCTCAACTAATCCTATTCATTAGCCAGTTTGCAAATTCATTCTTGAATCTTTCTTGTAATACTTGTCTTATGAGAATAATGAAGCTGACTGCATGGCACTCTGAGTTTGTTTGAAACACTGAGTTTCCTAAGAACAGACTTGTGTTGTATATGTATGACATTGACCACAATTCTCTAATACATCACCAAATGCTTCAGAAACATGGGGTTAGTTGTGACATCTTAGAAAAATGATCTTTTCTAAGTCTTGGCTTCCTCAGATATAAAATGGTAACAATCCCTATCCCATTAGTTTGTTGCAAGAATTAATTGAGCAAAAGCATTTAAGGGCACTTAACACAGTACCTGGAGTGGTAAAAATGCTCAGTAAATGTCAGCTATTCTTAATCTCTGCTCTCCCTGTAATTGTTTAAGCTTTGTATATTTTTATAACTTCTGATTATTTTTTTTTTTTTTAATTTTTTTTTTCAACGTTTTTTATTTATTTTTGGGACAGAGAGAGACAGAGCATGAACGGGGGAGGGGCAGAGAGAGAGGGAGACACAGAATCGGAAACAGGCTCCAGGCTCCGAGCCATCAGCCCAGAGCCTGACACGGGGCTCGAACTCACAGACCGCGAGATCGTGACCTGGCTGAAGTCGGACGCTTAACCGACTGCGCCACCCAGGCGCCCCATAACTTCTGATTATTTTAAAGAATTTTATTCTAACAGACTGATGATTGTGTGTGTGTATATATGTGCATTTAACAGTTGCTGATGCATCCATTTTAAAGAAAACAGTGCATATTAAATGCACTATATTGGTCAAGAAAGCTCTCGTGGTCTGTACCTTTGCCTTTAGCAAAAACCTTGTGAAATCTTTTGTTTTGCAGCTAATATATTTTTCTGGCTCCAGTGAGAACCCTATCTTTTATTTCTTTGGGTTGTACAGTGACAAGTAGTATGTATTTGTGCTTATTAGGGATTCACTAAATATCTGAACAACCCTGGCCTTGCCCCTTTGACCTGGAAATATGGGAGAAACTGTTCAATCCCTCTCTTTGTGTCTACAGAGTCAGGAGCCTCTGGAGGGAGACAGAAAGAGGTCATGAAGGATTATTTCTCATCAGTGAAGAAAATGTTGTGTGAGACTCCTCTTGGCTGTTTCCCTCAAACTGGGGTGGGGGGGGGTCTTTCTCCTCTTCAGTGCTCTATATTGCAGAACTCAAAGTGGATTCTTGAGAAACTAAGGGAAAACAAAAGCTGATCCAAGGTTCCTACACTAACCTCTACGGCTGCGGGATTGAGAATCTGGGTTCAGAAATCACGAAGTGCTTTAGAGAGCCATATGGTTGTGTTCCCTAGGCTTGCAATCTGCTTCCCTTCCTTTCTCCCTTCCTTCCCTCCTTTTTAGGAATGTTTCTACTGTTTTTGTAGAAATGATTCGTGCTTACTGCAAAAATTCAAGCAAGGTGGTAAAAGGACGCTTGATCTCTTTTAGATTGCTTTCCTAATTTTCATTAGGATCACCTTTTCAGGACTAGGATGTGAGGGCTTATTTTTGTGGTTCCAGCATGCAATATGAGTGAGAGCACTTCTAACAAACAGGGTGGTTCTGATTGGTCTCAGAGGCTTCTCCGTGCACAGGGTTACCTGTGCTGAGTGTTCAAGGTGCCTTGCTGAAATCTTCATGGTAAGCTTTTGTTGTTTCAAGATCTTTCCTTCCCTTAAGTGGAATCAATTTACTTAGCCATGACGTGAAAAAGCTCTGACATGTATCGATCCCCTGGATTGACTCCACAGGTCTCACTCTTTCTCCCTCTCTGCTCTGTGTGTGTCTTCTGTGGCCGTGTGCTGGGAACACCTTCCTGGGAAGAGGACAAACCATCATATGCATGGATGTGGTCCTCCAATGGGATTCTTAAGCCATCTTTAAAAAGCTGCTTCTGGGAAGACACACAGACTTGTACGTACTTGCATACATTCTGTTCCTCCTTTTTCTTTTTAAAACATACACACCTACCCTAATTTAAAGAAGCAGCTCTTTCACGTTTCATTGCACAAGACACCCATGGGACTGTTAGAATTTAGATCTCAAAGTATTGTTCATCTTTTCTTGGTATGGATTATGTCTTACTAAGTGTTATCAAATAGACATTCTGGGAAGCTTTTGAGGTTTTCATTATGTTAGGTTTATATATATGATGTCCAACTGGAAGAGGGAGAGATGTATTACAGTCCTGCACATAACAAGCAAACAGTAAATATTGTTGTTGGATATTGGAGTCAGGCCAGCGCTGAGCTCTTGAGAAACTGTGTGACTTGGGGAGCCTGCTCCTTTACAGACTCCCTTAATATCAGACAATTTCAAGATCAGGAATGTCTTTGAAGTTTTTAGTAATCCGTTCATCATTTACTTTGCAGAGAAGGCAATATCACTGGGCATGCACACTGTTGAGGGAAAGTTGAGTCTTCAGGAGAAGGCCACGCTGCTCTAATAGGGCAATGTTATCTGGGAGGCAGCAAAGTTCCATGAACGTTAATCTTAAAATTGTTAGATTTCAGAACATGACGTTATTAGCCATTGAGTTTTACATTTCATCCGTTTTACTAGTAGAGTTCCACGGTCAATATGTTTTACTAGTATAGTTCCATTGTCATTGGGAGATTGGGAAAATTAAACCCAGAAAAAAAGTCTGGCACAGAGCTTTGCTTATAGTATATGCTCACTAAACATTTGGTGAATGACGAAGTAAATGGTCAATGAATTGTACCACCCTATATGTATCTCTTAAGATGTCTGTCGATTTATTCTGAGGTTTCCAACATATTTTTCTCAGTTTTTTTTTTTTCAACTGGAGTTTTCAACAAGAGTTTTCACTGGATTTCTCTCGTTTCTTTAGCTTCAAAAGTTAGATTAGAACATGTACACTTCTGGGGGCGCCTGGGTGGCTCAGTCGGTTAAGCGTCCGACTTCAGCTCAGGTCATGATCTCGCGGTCCGTGAGTTCAAGCCCCGCGTCGGGCTCTGGGCTGATGGCTCAGAGCCTGGAGCCTGCTTCCGATTCTGTGTCTCCCTCTCTCTCTGCCCCTCCCCCATTCATGCTCTGTCTCTCTCTGTCTCAAAAATAAATAAACGTTAAAAAAAAATTTAAAAAAAAAAAGAACATGTACACTTCTGGGGAAAGTCGTGGCAACCATTACATTTTCTTAGTATTATTATGATGATGGTATCATTTCATAACATCTAATGAACAATGGCATTAAATCCTATGGTACCCAACGTCAGGCAAGCATATTTTGAAAACCATTAACTATAAACACTAATGTTTAAACAGCTTTTTATCTGCTGCTAAGAAATTACATACGCGAATAGTGGTTTTTGAATGTTTCACCCAATTCACACATTTTTTAAAAAGGAGTTTTTGAAGTTTTCCTAGGGTTTGCACAGAAAATCAATGGTAGATGAAAGCTGGGAACTCAGGAATTTGTTCCTTCATCCTGTGCTTAACCAATTGGAGACAGGCTGTCTCCAGACTATATTTTCTTTTTAATGGCTATAAAGTGAATGAACTCAAAGAACAGTCTAGCATCCTGCTGAGATTGATATGAAAAAGGACAGGGGAAGGAAAGATTCCTCATTAATGGATTTATATTCTAGCGATAGGGCTAGGGGGTGGAAAGGTCATTTTGGAAAGTAAAGTGAAATATAGAGCATGCAGAAAAATTATCTTGTTATCTGACAGAGACATGAAGCCGCACGTTATCCTCTGTTCGTTTATTTTTTCTCCTAGTTTTCCTTTTATTTTTAGATAAATGTGAGTCAGACACATGAGACAAGAGTAATTTTTAGAAACTCTCTTCCTTTGCAAGCTTTTGAGAGCAGAGTTTTGCTCATTTTATATGATCTGATTGGAAGTGCTATTTGTAAAAGAACAACATATAAAAGCAAGGCTCTAAATCAGATTTGAGGAATGAGTTGGCAAAACAACTAGAATGTATTATTAAAAACGGGGTATATTAGGCCATAGTTGGGCAAAATTTAAAACTGAAATTAAAAATGGAGATTGAAGTTCTCCCGAGATTACCAGAAAAGACAAGACAGTGAATCTCTGAAAGCATGTCTTACTTCCGCAAAGAGAGTGGGATTAGAAGGTAAGTATTTTGGTGACTCTGTGCTTGACGACAGTTCCTTTATATATAAACAACTTCATTTAATTTTCAACAATTACTCGGCCAGGGATGTTTTATTTTTAAAAAAACTATGTAGATGAGAACCTTCAGACTCTGAGAGTCTGTATTGATCACAGTGTCAATTACAGAGTGGCCGTGGCCAGGATCCCAATGGTTTTGTCCACTCCAGCTCTCTGTTCTTCCCATATCTGGAAGTTCTTTTGCGGCGCCTGCTTTGGAGATGCAGGTGAGCGAAGTGCTGTGTGTCCCAGTGACCTTGCACAACACACACACAAATGGTAAGATGCAGCTTGTGACTCAGTTATACTCAAGTACGTACATGGCCCAGAGATAGCACCAAGTTGTGAATGATCAGCGCTGCTGGGGTTGGGCTTGGAGCCGGTCAGCCAAGATTTTATAGGAGAGGACAAAAAGCCAGTTGAGCTGAGTTTTCCGTGTTGACCAGGCACAACAGGTCATCTGAGATGGAGGGAAAAACCTGTAAAACGTGGCTTAAAACAATGGCAAAAAACAACACATAGAAGATGTATTTGTAGGATTGCCAGATACAATGTACGACCTTAAGATAGAATTTCAGAGAAATAACAAATTATGTGTTGGTATTAGTATATATCACACGATACTCACAAGTACTTATATTAACACATTTTTTTTGTTGTTGTTTATTTGAAATTCCAATTCACTGGGCATTCTTTAGGTTTGTTTGATTAGTCTGTCCTGCTATCCGCTGGGGATCTTTGGAGGGTAGGGTGTGAAGCTGGGGGCACCAGGAGGAACATCCAGTGACTTAGCCTGAGGCTTAAAGTTCACAGATCTACTCTTTGCTCATTGTGGAATAAACAGCATTCAAAACAGAACTCCCCTAACTAAAGAGTATTTGTTTATTGTATCGCTGGAGTCATTTACCCCAAGCTAAGAACGACAAGCCATTGAGGAAGAATTGAATATTCTCTAGTGAAAAGGACTTTTCGGTTCAAAGTCACCCAACAAGCTTTCAAATAAATTACTAGTGTCTGATAAAGAGGAAATGCTAGGGTTAGAGACGGGGAAATGAAATAAAATCAGCAGAATACATTTATATCAAAAATATGGTATATACGTGTTCCCTGTTTAAGTTTTAAGGGAGAACAAGGGCAGATCAAATTGTATTATCCCCGTTCAAATCCTATCTAAACTAAGCCAAAATTATTCTGCTCTGTTTCAGTGACATGGAATTCTTTCCAGAGTAATAGAAGAAGGAATACCCGCTGGGGACAATGAAAAGTCATCCTGTGGATGGCAGGTGGCATTTTTACTTATTGAAATTTTTAAGGGTAATGGATTTTTTAAAAAAAGCTATTTTGTCACTGTATTTTTGCTTAATGATGTCCAGTATATTTGTGACATTAGGTGGTGTAGCCTGTCTCCTACATTGGTAGCGTCCACTGAAACGAAGCACCGAAACATTTCAATGTAACGTTCTTAAAATAAAATGGTTTGTGGAAGCAGTGACTGCATACCAATTTAGATTTTTCTCTCCCTCCTCATTAAATATGTGCCTGTGGCTTTTATTTACTTTCCTCCTTGCTCCAGAAAGGATTTAAGGCAGCTCATAAATATGTGCGAGACCTATCACTCCTACACATGTGGCGGCTCAAGCATTCTGATGATTGTGTATTTTCAAGTTAAATGCAGAGACTTCTTTCTCTGCGATCAGTGTGTGAGTGTGCTCCTGGGGAAAGTCACTTTACATTACATTTTACCAACAATATCGTTTTATTGTTATTATTTCATAGTCTGTCATGAACAATGGCATAAATCCCATGTGAAGCATATTTTGAAAACTATTATGTGTAAAGTTTCTGTTTAACTTGGAGAATTTGTGTTGGCTGTATCGCTGTTTAAGAGGGGATGTCACTGTCTTTTGCTTAAGCCTGTCTTCACAGTAGGTGAGGTTAAGGAAAGACGAAAATCTAACTGTGGTAAACACAATCTGAGTTTCATCTTCAACACTTTCGTATAATCAAAAGATAGATGCTGGTCATAATGAATCACTTGGACTCATTGTTTTCCTGGATGAATGCTATGGTAGGCATGCTATTCTTGCTTAAGAATAACGTGCTGTTAGTAATTAAGGATGTGAATTGGTAAAGAGTAAATCCATTTTGAAATCATGGTGTATTTGGGATCTTGCCTTTCCTGGGGCATGATTTAAATATTAGCAAGGGTGGTTGAAGGGCCAGGGGTTAACGTGTTGGGATGGATTGCTTTCCGGATGTTGTTTTCAATGGTTGTCAAATGAGCTGGGGTTTTATTGAATCTGATGGTGATAACACTAGGCTCCAGATGAGCTGGACAAGCCAAAAAAAGTGGCTGAATCTCACAGAATGAATTTTAATAGAAATAACCAATAGATACACAGCTCTGTACCTGGGTTAAGAGAACCAACTGGGAAAATAGTTCATACTGAAAATGCTGGGGGAAATAATGGCCTAGGGTTTTTAAGGAATAGTGAGGTAGAGTGGTGGGACTGCCAGATTCAGTAGAATTTAAGTCAGTTTTGGAGTAAACTTTTGAGGCTAAAGAAGTTGGAATAACCCCAGTCAACATTCCACAGTAGTGAAAACTTTTTTTTTTCTTTTAATCCTGAGTTCACATCTAGGCACCATACTTCAAGAGAGCATGCTTTCAAAAACAAAAGATGTACTTTGTGAGAGGATAGATATACAACTGTGTCAAAAGAAGGAAAACTGCTGGAACGGTATATTTTTTATCTGGAGGAAAGAAGAGCTTTATCGTTAAAGAGGAAAAGGTTTATTGTCTGATGTTAAAGGTATGCACGGACCAATACATAGAAGTTTCCATATATGGATAGACTTATAGTCACCCTTGTGTAGATAGAATGGGCTGTCTGGGGAGATCAGAACCTTTCACCTGTGGGAGAGGCTGAATAGAGATCACTTACACATTGGATCTAGTCCCTTCTGAATCTGGTACTCTACAATTCTAGGGATGTTTAGAGCATTTATATACGTTATCCTGGTAATGTACATCGTCTAAATACAATCAGTTATCTCAGGAAATTCAGTGACGTTACGAAACAAACAAACAAAAAACAATCACATAGACAAAGCAACTGGTTGACTGAGTGGAAATTCCAATTATGATGCTCAGGGATCTAGGAGATATGGCTTGTTTTTCTGGCCATGGGGTTATCTTGTCTACGTACATGACTTTTCAGTGTAGTTCTCAATATAAATGGGCAAAAATGAACTATAATTCCACTACAATCAGTTGCATTTATATGCTATTGTGTCTTTCCAGCCTTTCATCATACAATGAAAAATCTCTAGATAACTAGTGCTTGTCAAGCCCCAGAAAATGGTTCACTTGTTTCCAAGAATATTTGATATTGTAAAATACTCAGATGACAAAATAAATCTGTCACTCAGAGTTTGTTTTAATAAGATTCATAAAATCAATTCTATGATTTTTTTTGCCTTTCTATCAACACCCTTTCTATTTTATTTGAGCTAGTCACCAGCTGCTTTTTTTTTTCCCACCACAGAATGACTCTAAACTGCAAGATAATTATACAAAAAGAGATTTGCTCCAAAAGCAACATGGAGCAAACTATGTCAGCAATGGAAAGAACTAGTACATTTTGTTTTGAAAAAAAAAAATCCTGGGTCTGGCAATTTGCCTACTTAACCCCCAAATATTCTTGACCGCTGAATTCTAAGTGAAGAGGCTCATGTTTTCTGTTTTCATTTATTTCTAAAACTGAGAAAAATGTGTTTTCACTCGTATGTGGAACTTGCAATACTTAACAGAATACTTAACTTGCAATACTTAACAGAAGACCATGGGGGAAGGGAAGGGGAAAACATAGTTACAAACAGAGAGGGAGGCAGGCAAACCATAACAGCATAAGAGACTCTTAAATACAGAGAACAAACTGAAGGTTGATGGGGGAGGGGGATGGGAGAGAGGGGAAAATGGCTGATGGGCGTTGAGGAGGGCGCTTGTTGGGATGAGCACTGGGTGTTGTATGGAAGCAATGAATCATGGGAATCTACCCCCAAAACCAAGGGCACACTTTACACACTGTATGGTAGCCAATTTGACAATAAATTATATTAAAAAAATTTTTTTTCAATAAAAAACAAATTTGGGAGCATCTTTGAATAACATCCCTTGTAATGTGAAATTACATTAAAATGTAAACTGTAGAATGTTAAATTTTAGTACAATTACGCATATACTAGTTGGCTAAAATGGTTAGGCGGTATTAGACTTCTCAAAGCCAGGAGTCAAAATCATAATAAGAGTTTTAATATATTCCTTAAAGATTCTTGGTGTTAAATTCCATTAGTATCTTGCTTCGTTTGATATCTCAGTATTATTACAAGGTACACTTAGTTCCAGAATTTAGAAATCAGTTATAAACACTCAAGCCAGATTTGTTCAGCCAGAGTTGTCTCAAATTGTCTTTCAGGAAATAGAGCTTTAGGCAGAAAAGCAGGTGGTATTCTGTCTTTACCGTCTTACTTTCTCAGTAAATGTAACTGGTTCAATCCACTGCTTTCCAGGTAAAAAGCCTTGTAAGAGCTGAATGTCTGAGATTACCCTGGACTACCCTTAGGCCTTAAGATATGAACTCTCAGGGGCACAGCAACATGCATGAGGATTAGAAAACCATAGCTCTCTGGAAGACTGAAAGAAAGACTGCCCTTGTTTTCCCGTGTTCTGACAAACTCCTACCATAGTAAGGGCCTATTCTAAAGCATTTCAGCGTATATTGTGTTATCTAATGGAAAGTTACATTTGTACGTGTAAAGAAGCATGGAGTTTTGAAAAACAAAGCACTGCTTAAATATGAGGCCTTGTGGTCACATATCATTTTAATAGAGCCACATACTAAACACCATAACTTTCAAATCATGAAAGAGACTGCATGTTGCATAGGATTGAGTTCTATCCTAATTACTGTCTCAGAAAAGCCAGTGGAAAATTAGATGCATCCCACCAGGCAATAAATACATCACACGAAACAAAATTTAAACTGCAGAACAATCAACCCCTTTTCTTTGTTCTTTCAAAGGAGAAGCAGATTAGACCTTTTCAAAGAAGATCAAGAGCATTTTATGGGAAATTCAGGAAAAAAAAAAACTGTTTGGACTGAAATCAAAATGTTATGAATAGTACTTTCTAAGTAATGACACATATCAGCAGTATTTGTAACCATAAGAACAATGTGATAAATTTTAATCACTTGGGACTCCAGCTCTGTGGGAAGTGCTCACTACACAGACATCATTTATAGGTTTCCAGTTATGACCTACATCTAAAAGACATTTTAATGATAAGTGGAGAAAGTAGATAGATTGTCTTCCTGGAGTGTTGAAGTTCCTGCTTGTTGTCATCCTCAGCTCCATTAAAAAGCAGAGGCTTTCAAAGGTCCTCTTCAGTGTAGCAATCAGGAAGCAAGACCAAAGGGATGGGACTATCGAAGATAAAATATGCCAGAAACGTACACTCCTTGGGATTTCCTGTGGGAGTCTGACCAAAATAAAGCAATATTAATAAATATAAATTCTGGAACACTATTATCAACAGAAACAGGGTCTTGAAATGTACCCTTGAAATTCCTCTAGTTTCCTGGGGCAGGTCAACTCTTTCAATGTAACTGCAAATTGTTAGACCTCCCTACGGGGACAATTGCTTTAAATTATATTAAAGACCCAAAGGCTGCAATAGACAGGCTAAAGGAAGGAGTTGAATTTGTTGGATGCTCTAAATCTTTGAGCTCACTTGGGGTCCTTTGGCTCCTTGACCTGGAAAACATTTGGGGACAATAAGATGTAGTTTCAAAGCACCTTGACATCAAAAAATACCCAATTGGTCAAACTGGTTTGATCTTTTCTCCTGTCTTTATGGCATATTTGGAAAGAAAGGAAGCACAGATGATACCGATGACATAAAAGCAAGGTGAAAAAAAACAGAAAACAAGGAGGAGACTTGTGTTCTTAAACCATCAAGAAATGCCATTCTTAGATTTCATCCGAGTGATCTGAGAAACATCTTTTCATGTAGCTTAAAGTCAAGTGAGATTTCCCAGTCCAAGTTTTGTCCCAAGGCAGGACCTTGGAGGACTTGAGTCTTTGGCCTTTCTGGGCTTCCATGCCACCCGGAGCAAGTTTGAATCCCATCTTGCAGTCAGAAAGAAACTGCTTTTATCTATCTATTGTCTCCTCACAGCATTTGGCCACCAACAATGTGGGGAAATGGAATGACCACTGGCTCTTTTCCTTCTCATTGCATTTCTGATTTCAAAGTATTTTTGCCCCCCAGACTATAGTTTTCCTTTGTAGACTTGAGGAAGCCATTACATACAACATCCCATTCAAATCTAGCAATTTTACAACCAGTTGGTGTAAAATCTTTTGTTTTACAGGGTTATTTGTGCAGTAGAACTAATCATAAATGTGCTTGACTTCTCCAGCTTGCTGCAAAATCAGTAGCTACTCAAATCATAGTGCTAAGAATAGAAAATGGGGCAGTAATCACTCCTCTTGCCCTAAAGAGTAAATAAATACCCATAGATATGAAGAGACTTCTGTTCTCTAGTTAATAAATTCTAATGTTCTTCTTTCAAAAAGGAGCTTCTTTAAAGGTGTGATCAGACTGGTAGCATATTAGAGATAATCACCAAATGGAATCGTCGAACCCGTCATTATAGCCGTATTTTAGACCTCCAACAGCTCTCAATATTACTGTATTTTTTTTTTTATTGTTTCCCTATTAAAAGGTAGGATCTGGTCTTCAGCTGACAAAATACTCAGAATCAAGGTTTGTTAATGGACTCACCGAAGCACCAGGATCCATTTGTTATTTGTTACTAGTTTCTTCCAAAGACGAGATGAAAACACGGCTATTTTGACTATCCAATGCGTGACTCTGGCTCAGTTCCATGCAGTTACTCTCAAGAAAACATGGCCCTTCTTCAATCAAGCCGATCTGCAAGCGTCAATGATAACCTGGTCCCAAATGAAGGAACTCAAGTTCACCTAAAATGTTTAAATCACAGAATTTAGCAGTTTTAAGTGACCTTCACAATCCAGACACTCCCCTACTTCTCCCATTGCACCAATGAGTAATTCAATGCCATGCCTCGTCTTCCAAACCAAGTCTCCATATATGATGGCTTATTTTTTTTTTCTTTTGCATAACTACGATTGGTTTTTGTTGGTGGTGTTGTTGTTTCTTTCCTTTTTTTATTCTATGCCTTTGTTTTTACTTTTTAAGGAAGAACTATTTATCTTAATGGAAAGTTCTGTCGATGGGCGGACATTTTTTTCTAAGTGCTTTTTTATTTGCTTTCAATCCACTCTTTTAAGAATGCTTATCTTATGAGAAAAGACCCTGTCATGAGCTGAGTGTCTGTAGAGCTGTTGAAAATACTGAATGATTACAGTGTAGCAGAAGAATGATCTCCAACACCAACTTTTTGGTTAGGTTAACCGATTACGCTTTCTGTGATTAATAAACTACCCTGCAGATTAGCAGTGAGAACTAGCTATTTAACCATGGCTATGGCTTAGCATAGATGTGATAGGCTATCTACTCGAGAAGTCTTTTGGACTGTAAAATACTTTTAGTGTTTTGGTTTCAGTTGAAACACCATCGTTATAGTCCACTCTTCGTTCCTTATTTTTATGGCTGTGGATAAAATTTAGACACAGGAAGCCCTTCAATTATGTGTTTAATTCAAAGTCTCTGTGAAGCAGGCAAATTCCTGTACATGACAAATTGTGCTATTTTAGTTCACAAGACCTTTATTGCAGATCCCGAAGTTCAGACTTACAAAGATATAATGATAATAATCAGCTATCAGACAGGATAGGAGGATATAAATGGAAGGAAGAAGGTACATTGTAGTTGATGGATAAATGATATCTTGTAAATGACAGAGCTCGGTATCTGATCCTTAGGACTAGCGTATTTAGTCATTGCTTTTGACTTTTTCATTCACAGGGATGTTTATTGTTGAACAGTCAATCCAAACCGCACTGTACTTTTGAACTCCCCATTCTAATGGGAAGGCCTTGTCAGAGAGAAATCTGAATTCACACAGATTTGAGAAGTGATGTAAGATACCACATACTGTGTTTACCAGCCTTTGAAGCTCGGACCCTCCCCAGATATAACACACACATCATTCCAACACTCACAAAGCTTAGCTGTGATGAACAGCTCCACTGAGACTGAAATTATTCAACCAATATCCCAGCCCCTGGCTGGCTCACCAAAAGTCCCCTCCACGAACGGGTCCCTTTGAAGACCTCTGTGTTCAGGGGAGTGATGTGGCCACATCAAGGGTCAGAAATCAATCTAGCTCTGATTATCCAATTGATTATTGTCTGGGAACTGGACCTGAGACTTCTAATCCCATCAGAGAACGATAATCAGGTTTCATGACATTTCATCCTTAATTGAGGGGCATCTTTGCTTCTGTTTTCTTTAGATTATATCCACATGAAATCATCTGACTCAGGGTTCTGTGTATCATACATCCTCATATAAAACGAAATTTCTATCATTAAAAAACAGAAAGCACTCATAAAATGT
Source organism: Panthera pardus (assembly GCF_024362965.1). Classification (NCBI taxonomy): domain Eukaryota; kingdom Metazoa; phylum Chordata; class Mammalia; order Carnivora; family Felidae; genus Panthera; species Panthera pardus. The sequence continues at coordinate 31,170,889 of NW_026526732.1, forward strand.
CTATCCCCAAATTCCTCTTCTTTCAATATGTTCAGTATGTCCAAAACAAAGCATGGCTTAATGGGGACAAGCAGATTCTACTTCCAACGTAACATTTTTGCTTCTTTGACATAAGGATATCTTATGCTTTGGGCTGCTATCCTCTATTTGCATGAAACGAATTGACCTCTCATTTTAAAAGAACATAGCAGAATGTGAAGGATCTTTCTTGTTATCTGAGCAGCAAAATTGCTATATTCAAAGCACAGAATTTCACTTTCAAGTAAGACAGTTTCAGCCCTCTATTATTAATGACTGGAATTTTAAAAAACAACAACAAACCACTCAGATACTTTTCCAAGACTCACAATCTGAATCCTTCCCATTTCGCCAAACCTCCCACTAGACAAGTAGGAAAGATAAACAAAGCAACAGACCCCTGGGTTGTACACACTGACAAGATTGCAGGCTCCGGGATTAGAATGTTTTATCCCCATATCCAGTGTCTCCCAGAAGGACATCTAGTAGGAGGAAAGAGGAAGCACGAGGTTAGGAACTTAGAAAGATTGGGCAGATAGTCAAAGCACTGGATAGATGAGGCAGCCTGTAACTCATTAGCAGAGAATCTCCCAGGGGCCTCTCAAACATCCTACAGCTGGCAAAGAAAGCAGACATCTTCTGACCGCCCAGGCTTTCACTGTGCCTACACTCGCTACCAGCCAGGGTGCTCGAGGTGTGCTGGAGAGAGGGGCCAAGGAAGGCCTGCTGAAGGTGTAAAAGCTGTGAATCCACGTGTGCTGAACTGAAGACATGATGAAAAATATTGCCGTGACTGCTTTCATGCAGATGCCAGAGTAGGAATGGGAAGGGGAGAAAATGGAAGTATTGGGGCCTTTCACATGTCATTTAAAATTGATCAGATGAGTAAGTGGCTTGTTAGCAGGCACAGGGTACCAGAAACATGCTTCAGAACAGTTGAGGAAAAAGCCCTTTGTTTTTGATGAGGACTTTACTAAAAAGTTCTAAGGATTTCATGCTCGTGTTTACCCCAAGGGTAAATAGCCCAAGGATAAATATATTTTTTGTTAGTGAAAGACAGATTTGTTTTGACATTGCTCTTTCAGTCCATTAAAGAATCATTTACTAATCTATGGCTGCATTTGTTAAGAAAAAGAAAAGAAAAAAAAAAAAGAATACCCTAAGCCTCTGAGTGATCCTTGGACACACGTGAGCCCTAGCCTGGTTCACATCAGCAGGAAAGGTCTTTTGAGACCATTTCACCCAGTGGGTCTCAACCCAGCAGACACAACGACCTTTTCAATTATATTTTGTACCATCTCTTTACTAGCTAAAATATCATTCATAGATAGTTGTTTCCATGTACACACATCATTTTCAAACTTGAATAAATATCCTACCTGTAACAAGAAGGAGAAATAAAACAAAAAGTAATTTGAAACAAAACAATGTGCCAGTTTATGTGCAACTGCACAAGAAGATACTACGAAGTGGTCGTAGGCTTTTCCCTACTTAGATTGAGTGAGTTTGGATTTAAATAAGGACAATATTCAAATGCATATTGTCAACACCTTATTTTAGATTGGTATTTTGTAATAGGGACTAAACTATTCTATTCTCATAAACAGATTTATCATGAACATGAACATGTAAAATGTAGCAACATAGGTGTTTTCAATCACCGCAAGAAGTGTATTGTTTCTAGGGAAAGAAAGTATTTTAAAATTTGGTTAAGATACTTTATATTTTCAGGCAAATATAATTGGCTTCTGGGCTCAGATAATTATGTGTTTTCATCCCATGCCTGGCAGACATTGGCAAGCTGTGCGGACATGTACAGGTGGGACTGTTGTACGTATAAAAGGATATCAGGTATCTCCAGTTGGGTCCATTAGATGCCAGTATTACTCTACCGTCTCAAATTTTTGTGGAAGCCATAACTGTTCTTTCGAAAGTTTCCAAATTTTCCTACACCCAGGTGTTGAAAACTATTTTCTATTCAATGTACAGATTTAAAACTTGAGGCCCCGAGAGGCTAAATCCCTTGTTCAGTATCACACAATTAGTTTGTTCCAGAATCAGGATTACTCACCAGTCTCATGGACTGTTTGCTCCTCAGTTTCATTATTTTCAAAGCCTCTATGAAATCTCTATAATGACTTGAACCCTTCCACGCAGGCTGTCTCTGGCTTCCTTTTCCTATTTCCTATAGTCGTTTTCTTGGGCCCCACCTGTATACTCACCATCCCCCAAACGCCTTGTCAACAGGCCACTTTGGTATCGTTTTTCACATTTCCCATGCTCAAGGTATCCTCTCTGAACATCTCTTCTCAAAGGTACTTTGTTCCATGGAGAATTTCTTCACCCCCAAAGCTGAAATGGTCTCTACGTCTAGTTAACTTCTGTAGATGCCCTTGTGTAGCTCTTGTCCTGTCACACATTGACTTGCACCATTTTGAGAGCGTATCTATCTAGTAAACACCTCAACGGCAGGGCCCATACCTCCTACATCTTTGTGTGCTTCTCACTACTTATCATAGCTATTTAACACAGAGTAGGAAACTTAGAATCAGTTCTAGATTTGTACTGTTAATCATAGCAGTGCACAAAATCATCATCCAAAGTGTTGCTCACCATTTGAGTTAACTTACTTGCTTATCTCCGAACGAGGCAAAGCACAACTTCCAACAATATGGCCTTGTTGGGGAACATCTGGGAAAGAACAACAGAGACATCGGTCTGGCTTGCAGTGGTCAGGAAATGAAGTGGTTCATTCCTAGCAACGGCCCATTTTGTATTTTGGAGGCAGAGATATAAACAATGGCAGGCTTTGCAAAAGCAGCTGCAGTCACAAATCTCCCAACAAGCTTCATATGTGCAAACGACAGGAAGGACTCCCGGTGCCATATTGGGCTTCTCAGTCACACACGGGAGTGGGGCAATCACTGACCGTAGTGTCATCTTTGAACACAACACAGAACAACGCGTGCGTATCCCACTGGCCATGTGAGTGAAGGTGGAAGAGAAATGGGGTCGGGTTGCCCACACCAGCTGGTCATTTGTTAGGCTGTTTATGAACCCGCAGCAAAATCTGAACAGAAATTTCATCCTTGAACAGAAACAACAAATAGTTAAGTTGAAGTAGAAAAGAGCCCTCAAATTAATCTGTGCCAATTTTATAGATGATATCCAACTTCAGGTTTTATTTTTTCCAAGTGTCTGCTGATTCGTTGTCAGGTTGTTTGGGTTATCGCCTTCTCATCTGAACGTTGTGGAAGTGCAAGACACGAGATGTAACATGATGTATTAGGCATAGAAGTAATCAAGGAAAAATGGAGTTAAGCCCCTGTATTCTTTGGAAATATGCATAAATATTTACAAATGATAGAGTTAATTCCAACTTTTTTTTTTTTTTTTGGTAGATGAAATAAATCCCAATTTTTTGTAAATGAGAAACATCAAATTCTGGGAAGCAATAGGACAACAAAGCAAAAACACTGGGAAAGTTGATTTATGACCCCCCAAAAGCAACTGCATGCAATTTCCATAATTTTTATTGCTCTAACACCTTTAGAGACTTACATGTCTGAAATGTATTTTTTTTTTTTTCACACTTGTGCCTAACTTTGGTAAGAATTTGGTCATTAGCTGTGCTTCTGGACACAGGTGATTTAAAGTCAATGCTGTCTTAAATATTAGAGATGCCATTCATCATATTTCCGGCTTCTTGGGTTTGTGGTGCGCGGTCCATGATATCACATTTTCAAATAGTTTAGTTTTTGACCTACTGTTTTTAACTCTTCCTAGAATTTGCCCCAAAATACAGAAATGAAAGCAGAGCTTGTCCGCATGTCAGTAGTATGGGCGACGACTGATCTGGCAGACTAGCCCAGTGATCAGAAGATTTTCATAATTCATGGCTTTGTGTGATTTGGTTAAATAGCAAATTCTATTCAGAGGAGATACTTCTAGCTGAGGAGAGATATATTTAAAATAATTATCTGTGGCTATTACATCGCACTGGTAGCATTTTACGTTAGTTGGCCAATCATCTAAAACACTAGAGAAAATGATACAGAGGATGGGTAAGCTTCGATTGGAGAGAGTGGGAAGAAGAAATATTATTTCAGGGAGGTTGATCTATATCAATAATAAAAAGATGATTATTTTGTGCTCTTCCTACTTAGAAGCCACAGGTTACACATCATCGGTAATGGTGCTGTTTCTCCTTTCATCGGCGGACATACGGTAATTATCTGGGGGGCTCATTCCCACTCCTGATGTCAGTTAGCTGGAGGGACGTGCTGGAGTTAGCATTCAGTGACAGTTCTGTGCAGTGATAACAAACTACTGTGCCTGTCTTGTCGTACAGAACTTCCCGTAAGAGGTGATGAATGATTAAGGAGGGATCCTTTTCAAAGGCAGAAACAAACTCGTTTGGACGCCTTGGATCGAATCAATTGATTCCAGGGAAGTCCAGATACTCATGTGTAATTTTTTTTTTAAAGCAACATGAATTCTTTTTTAATCAGAAATGCCTGGTCATTTTAATCAAGATAGGCAGACCGCAAATATATAGAGACAACCAGGAGGATGGGCTCTGAAGGAGCATATATAGAGGGAGGTGGAGATCGTTTCCCGTGGATCTGGGAGCTACTCGATCTGTCTCGAGGCAATGCGCCCCTGAACCCTTGGACCGAGGCTTACTTTCAAGAGGAATAGGTACGCATTCCAGGGAAAAATATCTTACACAAACATTATGTGGAGTGGAATAGAAAAACAGAATGTCATTTCTCACTTGTTTACCAATTATGTTAGCCACAGCAAAGAAATTTGACTGACTTAGATGATCAATATCCGTTTTCAAAAATGATTTCTGTGGGCAGAAAATATTTTGAGAAGGTTTAGTGATAACACTTTTGCATTCATAAACGTATCACCTGGGTCAATGTCTGAGACCATCTGACGCACAGAGTTGTGCCAAGAATCCTAGACTCAGAACCAATTGCAGGGCTCGAGGTACGTGTCACCAGTAACTGAAGGTCAAAGACACATTTCCCAGGCCTTGCTTCAAGGGAAACCCAACTTACTGATAAATTCAGGCTCCCGATTAAGATGGAGAGGTCTATCATTTTTTATCTATATCTATAGTTCACCTTTATGTCTCACACACAATTCTACACCTGCCCCTCCTCAAACTGACTCACTTCTTCCATGAACACCCTGGCATTTCCTGTACCCAACTCCTCCACTCAAGATTCTACCAACCCTTTAAGACTTATCTCAAGTGTCACCTCTTTCAGGAAGCCTTCCCCCATCCCTCCAACTAAATTCATCTTATTCTTTTCAATATCTTCATGCTTCACACACTCCTGAAATGTTAGAACAGAAGAAGGGGAAAATAAAGTTCTGTGGTGTATTCAAGATTTTGAAAAGTACTTCAAGTAACTTTTATTGACTCTTGAACTACGTTAATAATACATATATATTGAAAATGAAAGGACATTAATTCTACTAATAATTAGTATGTATCCTTACATTACTTTTATGTGTTTGTGTGTAAGCATACGCATGTAGATATATGACATTATTTACACAAAGGAAATCACATAATAAAACTTCCTAAACTGTTTATTTTTATTTTATTGATGTATATATAGTTCCACATTTAAAAAAATGTCAATGGCTATGCAGTGTTTCATTGTATGAAGAGAGCAAAATTTATTTAGCTGATGCCTTATTCTGGGGGATTTCAGGTTTTTTACCATCTTGTGCTATTATAAACATCTTTAGAGCAAAGTATTTTTTTCACATCCCTTCAAAAATATGTATTAGGTGTCTGTTTTGTCCTGCGCATACTGCGATAATTATACTGTGACATGTTACTTTCTGTGGATAAATTAGTAAAATTTAAAAAATCCGAGTCAAAGTGTATGAATACTTTGATGTATCAATTTCCCACTATGCTCTTATTTTTACATCTTTGCCGACAGAACATGGAAAACTATTTTGCATTTATTTGTTTGTTTTTCTATAAAGTTTATTTGTTTTGTTTTTATTTTGAGGAAGAGAGAACACAGAGAGGGGGAGAGAGGGAGACTCTCAAACAGGCTCTGTGCTGTCAGCATGGAGCCCAAAGTGGGGCTTGAACCCATGAACCATGAGATTGTGACCAAGAGCTCAACTGACTGAGCCACCTAAGTGTCCCAACGTTTATTTAGTTTTAAATGGGATTTTATGTTTAAAAATGCGTTTGGGCATTTTATTTCCTTTTTTTTTTAAATTAACAGTTATCTCTTGTACATTTAAAATATCAGGGGTTTATTTCTTTTTTATTAATTTGGAAAGCTTCTTTATTATGTTAAATAGATTGACCATTTGTATATCACTATATTGCACATGTTTTCCTTCTCTTTTTTTCTTTTCTTTTCTTTATTATTTTTTTTCTTACATTTGGTTTTGTTGTTTTTGTTTTAAACAGACTAGGGGCCTGGGGTGGCTCAGTCTGTTGAGCATCTGAATTCAGTTCAGGTCATGATCTCATGGTTCGTGAGTTCTAGCCCCCACAGGGCTCTGTGCTGACAGCTCAGAGCCTGGAGACTGCTTCAGATTCTGTGTCTCCCTCTCTCTCTGCTCCTCCCCCACTTGCTCTCTCTCTCTCTCTCTCTCAAAAAATAAACGTTCAAAGAATAAAAATAAATAAAAATAAACAGACTGAAAAAAACTTTCATGAAGCCAAATCTTTTCTCTTTTTTCCTTACGTCTTTTGCCTTTGGTATCATGCTTAGAAAATTCTTTTAAATCGTTTCAGCACTACTTTAGAAAGAGTTGTATCCTTATGGTTGTATTGTATCCACTCAGCTAACTTGCAGGTACATTTCACAGAATTCCATTCTCCTAGAGCGCCAAGTTCCCTTGGGCCAGAAGAGACATTTTGTACTTTACACTCAGAAGGTTGGGGGGGGGGCTGGAGGGGGCTGGGGGGGGGCTGGGGGGGCGGGGAGGGGTCACCAGGTCCTGCTGCAGCTCAGACATGTTGCCATGTATGGACCCGCTCACCCTATTCACCCCATTGATCTCTCTGTGCCCTCCTCTATCTCCTCCAACTCCTGGGGCAGGTAGGTGTGTGTTTAGATCGATCAGGAAGAGCCTCGTTCCTGCAGGACCCCTGTGCCATCAAATCTGGAGACTTGGGGTTGAGTTTAATTCAAAACGTAATTACAGAAGCATAAGTATTTTTTAAAAAGTGTCTATAATCAGTAACAAGAGATATCATATCATTTGTTTACATCTTCTTTGCTATATTATTTTACAAATACAGCTCTTTCTTATTTTGAAAAAATGTCAATACAAGTAATTTATGTTTTCTGGTTACTGTTAGTGGGATCTCGATAGATAATAGATATTTAGAATTACTTCTATAGGCATATGAGAGTACTCATTGTTTTCTTCACATATTTATCACATAGCCACCTTTCTGAAATCTATTAGTTCTCAGAGGCTTTCAGATGAGTCTTTTGTTTTTATTTTTAATTTTTTTCAACATTTATTTATGTTTGAGAGACAGAGCATGAGCAGGGGAGGGGCAGAGAGAGGGAGACACAGAATCCAAGGCAGGCTCTGGGCCCCGAGCTGTTAGCACAGAGCCCAATGCGGGGCCTGAACCCACAGACCATGAGACCATGACCTGAGCTGAAGTCGGATGCTTAACCCACTGAGCCACCCAGGACCCTCCAGTCTTTGGATTTTTTTTTTTTAAATAAAGATGTACTAATAATGATACTTTGCATTTTATTTTGCAATATTTGGAAATCTTTTCATTTTCCATACCTTAGCAGTAGTTTAAAATGTATCAACAATGCTAATCTGCTTAAGTTTTTAGGAAGGAAGTTTGGCTTAGGAAGGAAGTTAGGAAGGAAGGAAGCATGGATAAACTGGCAAGTATTAGGCTTACTTCGGGTCAAGTTAAAGAATTAACACAACCAGCGTTCCTCTAGAAGGCTGGGCCAATTAGCAGCTGTAATTAAAGCCAAATACAATTGCCTATACAGTACTGGGATTTTCTAATCTTTTGCAACTAATTGGCCTGGTGAAATCTGTGTCATAAAACCGGCATCAAAACAATGTTAGAAGGGAAATAGTTACATGAAATCTCTAGCTGACTTTCTCCCAGGTGGTGGAGAACCCGGTGCCAGGTCCCGGAGGGTCTTAGAGAGAAGGTGAGGTTGGCAGCGCCCCCTGAGGGTGAGAGGCAGAAAAAAAAAACTGATTCAGGGTTTCTGGACATTTAGCCGCTCTCGTGTGTGTGTGTGTGTGTGTGTGTGTGTGTGTGTGTGTTGACAGTGCACAGGGGCTAGTCTTGAGTTAATTGCAAAATAATAGATCATATTACAGGTTTCTCCTTCCCCTTCCTTTTGCTCTTTCCACGTTGCTTTGCAGTGTGTAGGAGCAGCCTGGGTGGTAATTAGGCTGTGTCTGCCCACAGTAAGAACTACTGCAGGGAGACTTAGCTATCACGTAACTCTTGTGTAAATCTCTCCAGTGTGGGATTTGATGTTGAGCCTTCTAATGGACAAGTAATAATTCTCCTGGGAAGAGATCTTTTTCCTGCCACTACTAGTTTGAGGGGGTGTTTTCATTCTGTCCTTCAAAAATGTCTCTTACTCGAAACAAAAAACAAAAATGACTCTTACACAACCTTGCATCCAAAGCCATAGCTCATGGGGCTAGGCCTTTTAAAGAAGGAGAATGGACATTTCCCCCCCGCAAAAGCCATAGACCTATGCCAACCCGTACTCTCGGTCTTTTCCCTCATCCACTCAGACTCCGACAATCCAGAGAGGAGCAGGATCTGATTTCTTTGCATTTACTGGCCTAAAGGACTTAATGATAAATGTGTTAGAGAACATTTTTGCTAGTCATTAAATTCCCTTATGTACTTTGCCTATGCTCATTGGTTTAGGAAAAAATAAGGCAGAATTTATTTTAAAAACATTTAAAAATAGATGGGAAAACCACACAAGAAAATTCTAGGTGTTTTATACAAATGGAAAATGGCTGTGTCTGGCCCTAAGTAGCATGATGAACTGGGCAGAGGGTTTTGGACTTACCCAAGACTTTGGTGGTAAAAATCAGTCCAAATACTCATCAGGCATATAGTTCAGTTCTTATAGCATCAACATCAGACTTCTGTTTCTATACCTGTTTTCTTTTTACCTCTAGGAGTTTTATAGGGACTCTTGGCTTCTTCTAATCATAAAAGAAAAGAAGAAGTGACAGAGAGAGCACTATTAGCCCACAGAAATGGGTGACTGACAAATATTGGTGTTCAGGCATTAGGGAGAGCTCAGTGTGAGACACGTTAGGGACAGAGGTTTTCACACTGATACTGACAGCGTGGGTTGCTGCCCATGTGTGGCACCTGCCCTGAGTGTACAAATGGCCGAAGGGATGGACGTTTTTCTTCATAATCATAGAACAAAATTCCCATTGAGGTTTTGACTTTTGATATATTCTAGAGGTCAGTTTGCTGTTATTGCTGTTTGACTGTTGTAGGCATACCCCATTAATTTCCCCTCCTCTCCATCTAGCTGAACACGGGGAGGCATATCGCCCACCAAAAGCACCGAGCACTGTTAGACATGAGGCTGGTGTGCGACCCATCCTCCCACCTCATGCTCGTGCTCACATATCTTCAACTGCTTCAAGAAGCATCCGTCAAGAAAGATTTCAGGAATAGCCTGAAGAGTGACCCTCAAGCAGAGGAGTCAGAGAGCTCCAATCAAAAAGCAAGAAACCTCGGATTTTTAAAGGTTTGTTTAAAAAAGTTTGATAGGTGCTCCTAAATTGCATTGTGAGATGCTTTCACAACAGGGAAGTAGAATCCTTTGGAGAAGACAAAAATGGATTCTTTATTATCTTATAGAGCATGGGTAGAAGTTAATCAGACCTAGTGGCTAGAGTGGAAAACCCAGCATTCTTGCAAATGCTAGTGGGGAAGTGCCAGGGAGGTCTTTTGTGTATCCTTGTTTTCTTTTGTCTCTTATATTTATCATTTGGATATTTCTTTTAACTTTTTTAATGCTTATTCATTTTTGAGAGAGACAGACAGACAGAGCACGAGCAGGGAGGGGTCAGAGAGAGAAGGAGACACAGGATCTGAAGCAGGTTCCAGGCTCTGAGCTGTCAGCACAGAGCCCGATGTGGGGTTCGAGCTCACGAGTGGTGAGATCACGACCTGACTGAAATCGGACACTCAACCGACTGAGCCACCCAGGCGCCCCTATCATTTAGATATTTGGTCATGTCTGGTGCATAACACCTAAACATTTGACGTCTATTGATTAAGTAATAATGTACATATTCAGACTAATAAGATAGTACAAAAGAAGGGCCACAGCCTAAATGCTTGGGCTAAAACTGGATTTTCAGTACAGTTTTCAAGGGTAGAAAATACTTATTCTTTAAGAAGAGTCTTATAAGTAAATTAGATATTTTTAGCTTCAAATTATGTTTCATTAAAAATGGAATAATTCGGAATCTTCCACGTGAAGCCATTTTTTTATTCAAGGTAGATATATCTATAGTGGTGTTTTATGTTGCTGAAGCGGCGTTGAACTTCCCGAAGGCATAAATAGCTAAACACGGTTATAGTAACAGAAAAATTCTAGAGTATTTTTAGTTCGGCTACCGTGAAGCATGAGAATGCCAACTCCCTCGGAAAGGTACAATGCAGACACTAATAATTATCTAACAATTTCAGGAAGAATAGAATCAAAAGAAAGTATGCTGGCAAAGGAGGAAAATGGAGATGAGTAGCCATTCAGTGCAAGAATGATAAGGGTAGCCAGATGCAGAATACATTTACATTGTAAGGTTTGTCAAAGACAGTAAAGAAGGATTTAAGCAGGGGAAGTGAGGTGGTAAATGAGGAGGAAGCCACGAAGAAGATCTGCTAAAAACACAGCTCAATCAAGTTAGTAGTATCTACAAAATAATTTAAAAGCTAAAATCACTCCTAAGTAGGAGAAAAATAATTCGAATGACTGAGAAGCAAAAGAGCAGATACCTAGTTGACACGGAGCCCAAAGTATATGTAAAAAGAAAAAGAATACTGGTGTACTCGTTTTTACTATTTTGCTTGTTTAGGGACAAAGATTAGAAACTAGAAATATAAAAATTGGCAAAGACAAGAATGTACTATTTATTAACCAAGAAGAAATTCCATTCTTATTATAGTTGACATTGTTAGAATTAAAACAGTAATCTAATATATTAAAGATTTTAGTTAACAAGCATTAGTATACATCCACATTATGCACAACATTACTAAGCGTTGGTCATCCTAATATTATAGCAGAAGGTTGTTACCAGATTCTATGGATGCATGACAAGAGTTGGTTAGGTAACCACAATAAACATAACTTTTCTGATTACTTGAGAGAAATAAAAAAGTAGGAAGCAAAAAAGCTGTAAGGGAGAAAAATGTATAGTTTAAATGAACTGTATAAAGAACATAGTCACTATAATAAAAATTACAATTCTAGCAATCCCTGTCAAAATAACACTAGCATTCTTCACAGAGCTGGAACAAACAATTCTAAAATTTGTAAAGAACAAGACCCCAAATAGCCAAAGCGATCTTGAAAACGAAAACCACAGCTGGAGGCATCACAATTCTGGACTTCAAGCTGTATTACAAGACTGTAATCATCAAGATAGTATGGTGCTGGCACAAAAACAGACACACAGATCAATGGAGCAGAATAAAGAAGCCAGAAATGGATCCATAGACGCATGGCCAACTAATCTTTGACAAAGCAGGAAAGAATATCCAATGGAATAAAGAGTCTCTCCAGCAAATGGTGTTGGGAAAACTGGACAGCGACGTGCAGAAGAATGAACCTGGACCACTTTCTTACACCAGACACAAAAATAAACTCAAAATGGATGAAAGACCTCAATGTAAGACAGGAAGCCATCAAAATCCTCCAGGAGAAAGCAGGCAGAAACCTTTCTGATCTTGGCCACAGCAACTTCTTACTCAACACGTCTCCAAAGGCAAGGGAGACAAAAGCAAAAATGAAGTACTGGGACCTCATCAAAATAAAAAGCTTCTGCACAGAGAAGGAAACAATCAGCAAAACTAAAAGGCAACCAAAGGAATGGGAGGAGATATTTGCAAATGACATGTCAGATAGAGGGTTATATCCAAAATCTATAAAGAACTTCTGAAACTCAACACCCAAAAAAACCCCCAAATAATCCATTGAAGAAATGGGCAGAAGACATGAATAGACACTTTTCCAAAGAAGACATCCGGATGGCCAACTGACACATGTAAACATGCTCAACATCACTCATCATCAAGGAAACACAAATCAAAACCATTATGAGATACCACCTCACACCTGTTCTGAATGGCTAAAATTAACAACTTAGGGAACAACAGATGTTGGAGAGGATGCAGAGAAATGGGGAACCCTTTTGCACTGCTGATGGGAATGTAAACTGGTGCAGCCACTCTGGAGAATAGTATGGAGGTTCCTCCAAATATTAAAAATAAAACTATCCTACAATCCAGCAATTGCACTGGTAGGTATTTATCCAAAGGATAAAACAGTGCTGATTTGAAGGGACACATGCACCCCAATGTTTATAGCAGCACTGTCTACAGTAGCCAAAATATGGAAAGAGTCCAAGTTTCCATCGACTGATGAATGGATAAAGAATATGTGGTAGGGGCGCCTGGGTGGCGCAGTCGGTTAAGCGTCCGACTTCAGCCAGGTCACGATCTCGCGGTCCGTGAGTTCGAGCCCCGCGTCAGGCTCTGGGCTGATGGCTCGGAGCCTGGAGCCTGTTTCCGATTCTGTGTCTCCCTCTCTCTCTGCCCCTCCCCCGTTCATGCTCTGTCTCTCTCTGTCCCAAAAATAAAAATAAAAAAACGTTGAAAAAAAAAAAGAATATGTGGTATATATATTCATTGGAATATTACTTGGCAATCAAAAAGAATGAAATCTTGAAATTTGCAACAACAATACACTAGAGTGTATTATTCTAAGTGAAATAAGTCAGTCAGAGAAAGACAAATGTATGATTTCACTCATATATGTAATTTAAAATATAAAACAGATGAACATAAGGAACAGAAAGCAAAAATAATATAAAAACAGAGACGGAGGCAAACCATAAGAAACTCTTAAATATAGAGAACAAACTGAGGTTTGCTGGCAGGGTGTTGGGTGGGGGAAGGGTAAAGGGGTGATGGGCATTAAGGAGGACATTGGTTCAATGAACACTGGGTGTTATACATAAGTGATAAATCACTAAATTCTATTCCTGAACAAAATATTTGATTTTAAAAATGTATATATAGGTAGACGTGTTTGGTATTATCCTATTTATGCAAAAAAATGCAATTTTTAATGTGAGAAAAAGATTCTATGATACACACACACACATATATATATATATGTTTAGATATGGAAAGATGTTCACCTTAGTTTCATAGCTTCTCAGCACCATGTGATTAACAGAAATTAATATAGACAGACAAAAGTAATTAATTGATAATCAGCAACAGTCAAAACGGTGAGAGACTAAAGAAATGTATAAGTAATTTAGAAGAGCATACAACAAATAAAAAGTTACCTAGAGGGGCATCTGGGTGGCTCAGTTGGTTGAGAGTCTGACTTTGGCTCAGGTCATGATCTCACAGCTCCTGAGTTCAAGCCCCTCATTGGGCTCTGTGCTGACAACTCAGAGCCTGGAGCCTGCTTTGCATTCTGCCCCTCTCTCTCTGTCCCTACCCCTGCTTGTACTCTGTCTCTCTCTGTCTCTCAAAAATAAATAAACATTAAAAAAAAAAAGGTTACAGGGGCGCCTGGGTGGCTCAGTCGGTTAAGCGTCCAACTTCGGCTCGGGTCATGATCTCGCGGTCCGTGAGTTCGAGCCCCGCGTCGGGCTCTGGGCTGATGGCTCAGAGCCTGGAGCCTGTTTCAGATTCTGTGTCTCCCTCTCTCTCTGCTCCTCCCCTGTTCATGCTCTGTCTCTCTCTGTCTCAAAAATAAATAAAACGTTAAAAAAAAATTTTTTTTTTAAATAAAAAAAAGGTTACAGAGATCAAGAGATTGCTATAGTTTGGATTTTATTACATAGTTGGAGAGAAAATGAAAACAAAAACATTGAATTATGAGATGAAGATACAAATAGCATTAATTGAAAACATTTAATTAAAAAAAGTATGACAATTTAAGCAAAACATCAAAATATGAAAATTAGAGGTTTTTAATTGCTTTACAAAAGGATTTTTCTTTTAACAAAAAGCTTCATCATAGTGTTTCTTAAAATAGATTCTTCTACAGTATTGAAAACAGCATTCAATTTATAAAAATCAACTTAGTGATTTTCAATAAAATATAGCTGAAATTAAGAAAAAAAAAACATTGGGGTCAAAACTTTAAGGAAGCCAACCATTTTCTGATCACTGAGTAATCATGACCTGTCATATGTATCATTTCTCTTAACTAAATACCTGTTGTCTAAGCATTCTTGACACATTTTACAGATGAGAAATTGTAAATCAGCAAGATGAACTAATTTAACCCAAGTCCACTGATGTTGGTAAGTGGCCAAGTTGTGATTCAAGCATGGCTCCTGCTGACTCTGTTAGATGATATTCATTAGACTATAATCTATTATCTATAATTGCAGTGAGAGGTTCACAAGAATCAATAATACTATAAGGGAAATTCACCTGATACTCTCTCTTTAATGTATATTCATTGGAAGCTCCAAAATTTAGAGGAAATTCAAAAACAATCAAGGGACATAAAAAATACTGGCTTAAGCAATAACAAGTGAGACAAGACATTGACTGATACCTTAATATGCAGAATGTACCCAACGTGAAAAAGTTTAAGACATAGGAAGTATAATTTTGGTGGTGAGTCACCTAAAGAAAAAATCCTTTAATTAAAGTTCATATTTCCTCATAACATTTGGCCATATGACTAATTCAATTATGTTAGCTGTCTTTATATATGATCTTATTGGCTTAATATAAGTGATATGGTAGAACAGCTGTCCAAACGAAGGGATTTGCTATGCTGAAATCCACCAGTTTCGTTAAACAGGTCAGAAAAGAAAGTATTTGTGAGATAAGAAGTTACTGGAATAGATGTATTAGATGACAAAGTTACCTCTCCAATGTACGAGTTATTCCTCTCAGTGATGTCGATTCATTTATTCATGTAATGATTGAGAGCCTGACCTGGGCTGGGCACTTTTTCTAGGTGCTACAGATATCACACAACAGTACAAAGTGCTTGTCCTGATGGAACTTACATTCTAGTGGGAAGACGATGAAAAGTAAATAGAGAAACAACAAAAAAAAAAATTGTAAATCACGGGAAGAAAAAACAACAGCAATATCAACAACAAAGAAGAAGGAAGAGAGAGCATTTGGATCCTATTATTTTCTTAAGTTTTTACTTAAATTCCAGTTAACGTACAGTGTAGTTTTAGTTTCAGGTGTACAATTTAGCGATTCAACACCTTCACACAACACCCAGTGCTCATCACAACTCTACTCCTTGATCCCTGTCGAGGATGAGAGCTCTGTGGGCAGGAGCTCAGGCTGGTAACACTGGAAAACAGTATGGAGGCTCCTCAAAAGTTAAATATACAGCTACCCTACCATCCAGCAATTGCGCTGCTAGGTATTTACCCAAAGCATACAAAAATACAAAATCAAATGGATCATACTATTATTTGTCATGTTAGAAATGTTCTCCCGGGAATGTGTATTACAGATCTGCTTTTTGTTGTGTTTTTCAAGGACAGTGGTGACTGATAAGTGCCTTTTTATGCCCTTTCATTTTGATGTATTAAATTAAGTCATTTTGAAGGTGAAATTAAGTTTTCATTTTGAAATTTATGGGAGTGGCAAGGCACAGCTTTCCTTTCTAACAATGAGAAAACGATTTGCAAACAAATACATTATCCCACACAATGAACGAACCATGGAAGTCAGTAGAAGGTTAATTCTTGTGCAATCTCCATTAGGCATGTGTGTTACAGAAATATGAGAAAATGATTGTGGCCCTGTGTTGTTTGCCATGCAATTTTATCACCTATGGGAGAGGATAAACGAAAAGTAAACAAGAAACGAGTATTTCATGTAAGGCAGTGTTATGAAATGTTACGGAAGGCGACCACACATAGAGCTGGAGTCCGAGCAGACTGAACAACTCATAGAAAAGCATCAGACATAGCTTATTTCCTTCTTATAAAGAAGGAATCTGCTCCTTTGGAACCCAGAGCGGCTATTAGTGTGACTGTTACTAAATTTAAAGCACAGCTGATAGTCTCCATTTTATTTGCCTTCTCAGTCACATTCAGGGCTGTTGAATACTTTCTCATTCCCACGAACTCTCTCCTCCTTTGGCTTTGCCACTACTACATCTACCTTGCTTTCTTCCTCTCTGGACGCTTCTTCTCAGTCTCCTTTGTCAGCTCATCTACTTCTCGCCTCTCTGAAATGTCCCTGTAGCTCAGGTATGTGTTTTGGGCTCTTTTATTCTCTCATGCGATAGGTTCTCTTCGGGAGATTTCATCTATTTCCATAGCTTCTGCTATCTAGCAGTCTAGCTATTTAGCTAGCCAGCCACCTGTGTGTCTGTCTGTCTGTACGTCTGTCTGTCCATCTATCTGTCCAGCCAGCCAGCCAGCCAGCCAGTTTCTAATCTATATACTGAATTATCTATTTGACATCTTCACTTGGATGTCCCATAGGCGCTTCCAATGAACATGGCTGAGAGTGATTTCATCATCTCTGTTCCCCTATCCCAGAGTTGCCCCTCCTGTCTGGTATCTCCCTCAGTAGAAGGTGCATTGTTCATCCTGCAACCCCAAACAGCATTTTCAGCAGTATTTTTTCACACACGCCTCTTCCAAACTCGGAACATTTGATGAAATATCAAATCCTGGCACTTGTGTGTCCTTGATGCCTCTCAAATCTGTCCACTTCCCTGACCCCTCCACTGCTTCTCCCCTACGTAAAGCCACCAGCCTCTCTCTCACGGCTTTAATGAGAGAACCTTGTCCCCCTCCCACCTCTTCGCCACACCGGGGTCTTTCTAAAATGCAAATCTGGGCAGTCCCCTGCTGGTCCCCCGCGGTCTCAAGACACAGACCGGTCTTCATAGATGGTACAACAAGACCCTTCAGGTACAGCCCTGCTCACCTGTCCACCCCCATCCTATATGCTTCCATAGTATGGAGCAGGACTGTCTCACCGACACCATAGTGTATTGAGACTATGTTCTTGCTTGCCTGTGCCTCCCACTGATATCTAAGTAGAAAAGGCAGAGAGCCTGTGTCATCAGTCACTTTTTTTCTAGTACCTACGGTATAGTAGGCACTCAGCATACACTTAACGCAATGTATTCTACAAATGTGAACGAAATAATCTGTCCGAAGCATCGGTGGCTCTCGGGCACACACATGCTTTCTTATCTAATTTCTTTCCTAAATCACCTGCAAGTTTTCCTCGCTGTTCCAGTCTTCCATTTTCAGAATTGATCCCAGGCTAGCCCAGAGCAGCTATCAGCTTCCCAAGGTATGGACGTCTATTGCTCTTAATACTTTCAAACACTGATGGTATACCCAAACCTCTCCAAGACTCCACCTCTTTCGCCACTGCCTTATCGGGCTTTTGCTTCTTACTTATTCTCTCTTCAACTCATTTATGAAAGAGGAGAAAACGGAGTGAAGATTTCTGCTTCTTATACATTGTTTCCAGAATAACTTAACTTCTCTTTTCTCTTCCCAATGCATTTTTATAAGGGAGACAGATCATACATGTCCCCATGTATTACTAATTTTATAATTCAGAATTACTTGACTACTAAGCCAGCTGAGGTTTTTTTTTTGTTTTTTGTTTTTTTTTTTTTTAAAGCGTGAGGTTAGTAGAGCTTTTAGCCACTTGCCCTATTACATCTTGGTGCCACTTTATAATAATAAACTGCCTCAGGCTGTGTGAGGGTCCTAGACTCATGTTTAGATTTGTAAGGTAATAAGTTCAAGGAAAACTTAGCTGAGGTCTTTATACTCAAACCACTCTGCCTCCATGTTTACACTTTATGCTAAACATGTCTATAATATCATACATTTTATACTTTTACATTTTTACAAGGTTTTGATGACAAGGAGTGCCACATCTGCACCTCTGAAAGTGGGACTTACTGCCTCGCATACAGATAAGTAGGCTTTTTATGACATCTTCATGCATTTATTTAGTTTGGGCGCATTAAAAATTCATCCTCCTTGGGGCGCCTGGGTGGCTCAGTCGGTTAAGCGGCTGACTTCGGCTCAGGTCATGATGTCGCGGTCCGTGAGTTCAAGCCCCGCGTCGGGCTCTGTGCTGACAGCTCAGAGCCTGGAGCCTGTTTCAGATTCTGTGTCTCCCTCTCTCTGACCCTCCCCCGTTCATGCTCTGTCTCTCTCTGTCTCAAAAATAAATAAATGTTAAAAAAAAAAATTAAAAAAAAAATTCATCCTCCTTAATTGAACCTGCAAATATTTGTAGACTATGGGTTGAATAGTGATTCTAATTCTAATATTATTTGCGATAAAAACCTTCCCAACAGGAATCAATGGATGTCAAATTCAGTTTGTAAGCCAGGTAAATATTAACTGCTCTAGGTCTGTCATGTTTCAATACATTACGGTTGGATTAGAAAGAGCAATATTGCGTACTGCATAGTTCTTTTAAGGTTCTCCACGTCAGCATTGGCTTTCTTTCTTCTTTACCTTATTCTTCCGTAACTGAAGTAGAAATTACTTCAATATTTCATGCATTTATGAGCAAGATACTTGAGCTCATCTATAAGAATATGGTTCCTTTCCTTTGCATGTACAATCCGGAATAAAATGGAGTAATTCCATTTGGGGTCTATTGTCATAAGTGAATCCTTAGTAAGGTATCCTCGAGTTAATGTTAAGGATTTTCCAGGGCACTGCCTCCCGGTTTCTCAGGACTAGATCTTTCAACTTTTTCTGTGCTGTCTTCCTTGTTATCTGCCATGGCATCAGACCCTGGGAGATTCCTTCACTGCTATGCGGAACTGTCCTGCACAGGTGACCATTGCTATTACCAAAACTCATGGGGGAGTGTGGGGAAGAGGCAGATCTTTTTTACAACATTTTATAGTTCATTATCTCAAATTTCCAGGTTTAGTATGGCCGAGTGAGCCCCTAACAGACTCCATCTTTTCACAGATAACAATGATAAGCTCTGAGTAAACTACAGTTAACAATAAGAACAGCAACCTGTACCTCCCACAGGCTTCCAGTTGCAGAACAAACAAGTCATGGGGATAAAAGCTATAGCCTAGGGAACATAGCCAATGATTTAGTAGTAGCTTTGTATGGTAACAGATGGTAGCTGCATCTGTTTTTGTGGTGAGCATCGCATAATGCACAGACTTCCGGAATCACTGGGTTGAATGCCTGAAACTAATGTAACATTGCGTATCAACTGTACTTCAATAAAAATAGAAAGAACAGCAACCTGAAGGCACTGATGAGTGAACAAAAGCAAGCCAATTTTGGATAGGAGTGGACACCGGGAAGGTGGGAGCAACATGGGGTAAGTTGCCTACTTTATATGGCTTTTGGCCTGAAGGCAGACCAAAGTTAGTGTTGTACTCAATGGCTAAAATTCCAATAGATACATCCAACTAAAAAGTTTTCACATAGCAAAGAAAACAAGCAACAGAATGAAAAGGCAATCTATAGAATATGGATTCTTTATCTATAATGTTTATGTGTTTTCTTTTGTGACCTGCCAATTGATATCACTTATTTATTTTCTCTGGCATTTCTTGTTTTTTCCTTTTTTTTTTTTTTTTTTTTTTTGTAGGAGTTCCTTACATACCCTGGATACTAATCTCTTGTAGTTTTAGATATTTGCAAATATTTTCTACTAATCTGTCATTCACATATTAAAACTTTGTATGTGATGGATTATTGAATTAAAAACTTAATGACCATGACTTTGATAGATACATTTTTTTTTTTTTCAAGTTAGAGTCTATGCTTTTGGAGTCTTATTTAAGTTCTTCTCCAACCCAAGGGGAATCTATAAATTCATTTTTTTTTAAGTTTTATTGATTTATCTTTCACATTTAGGTAATTTATCTTGAATTCATATTTGCAATATGGTATAAGATTGAACTCTAACTTTTCTTTTGTTCCAGAAACCAAGACAATTTCCCAACCCCTCAACTATGCAATCCATTTTTTCCTCACCCATTTGTAGTATAGTCTTTAATATAGAAAGGGTGTCCAGTAAGTATATGGGTCTGTCAGTGAGCATTCTGTTCTACGAATATCTTACTGTTTTTATTATTAAAGCTTTCTAGTGCTTACTACCATCTTGCAGGCTGAGTACCTCCTATTTGCAATTCTTGCTCAAGTTCACTCAGTCCTTTCTGGAAAGTTATTCTTACATAATTATTAGTACACATATATCAGGTTCTTCAAAACATTCATGTCAAATCTTGATTGGGATTATAAAAAACTTGTAGGTTGATTCAAAGGTAAAATCATTACCTTTACTGGTTTAAGTCACACCATCCATAAACCTGGTATCTTTTCTTCATTTATGGAGGCCTTCTCCTACATCTTAAAATGAAATCGTGAACATTCTCCATGAAATTCTTGTGCATTCTTTATAGATTCATTTCTAAAGTCTTTTTGTTTGCTTTTGTTACTGCAGTGAATGGTTTCTGCAGTAGCTTGCAGTGTGTGAGCTTGGTCAAGTTCAAACTGTTTCCGAGAATTCCTTTCCCTGTGCATTTCTAGGTTGGCTTGCATTGGTCAAATCTGTATAATATTTGGGAGGCTGAAGTGAGGAGTGCCCTTACTCTCTGAAGATAATTGTGGTTCGATGTAGTGACAGGCAGATACAGAGATGCTCTTGGGTTCCAGCTTGTTTTCAGTCTTGTCTGCTTTTCAAGTCCAGTTCTTCCGAATTGCTGACCCTGTCGACTAATTGCAATCTCCCGTCCATGACTAGATTTTTGGTAATAGACTCACATACATGGTAGCAACACAAAGGCATAGCTTCTCATAGATCTCAAGAACCCTTGCTTCACAATCTTATCAGATATTGGAACATGCTAGGCTTTTCAGATAGATGGGTTGGTGACTCCTCTGGTCTTTTAACTTCCCTCTCAGACCCTTGCTTCCCTATATCCTCCCATAATGGTATAAGGTCTAATTCCTATAATAGATCCTTGTTATTCCATCATATAGATACAATAAATATAAATAATTAGGCAAACACAGATAATAGTAAAAGCATTAGGAATTGAGTTTTTGTCTAACTATTACCTTTTAAATTAATATAATTTAATTGTATTACATAATTTAATTTTTAATGACATATTGACCATTTCGTTTACAAAATATTTGAAAATTTAAAAATTAGTTCATATGGGCTTATATGAGCACACCACTGGATAGACCCATCTGGTCATGATCTGTTAACCTTTTAAAGTATTGTTGGATTCACTTTTCTATTTTGTTAAGAATTTTTTACCTAAATGTATGATAGGTAT
This sequence comes from Panthera pardus, assembly GCF_024362965.1. NCBI lineage: Eukaryota > Metazoa > Chordata > Mammalia > Carnivora > Felidae > Panthera > Panthera pardus. The sequence continues at coordinate 31,192,512 of NW_026526732.1, forward strand.
TGGTTTAGAGTTTTATATAGTTTTGATTGGTATTGTAAAAAATAGTTTTATATAGGTATAATTTGCTTGGTGGTTTTCTTTTTATTTTGATGTATTTGCCTAGTTTTGTTATCAGAGTAACACTGGCCTCACAAAATGGGTTTGGAAGTATGTCCTCCTCCTCTATTTTTTGAAATAGGTTCTGCAGAATTTGTATTATTTCATCTGAATTTGGTAAAATTAGTGACTGAAGTCATTTGTGCCTAGCATTTTCTTTGTGGGAAGTTATTTTTTTATGACGAAATCAATTTATTTAATGGTGGAGAAATAATCAGATCATTTGTATATTTCAAGAAATTTGTCCATCATATCTAAGTTGCAAAATTGATGGTCATAAATTTGCTTCTAGCAATCCCATATTATTGTTTTAATATCTTTAGAGTAAAAGTTAATGTCTTTTTTATTCTTTATATTGGTAATTTGTGTTTTTACTCTTTTTTCTAGATTTAGCCAGAGGTTTATCAATTTTATTGATATTCTTCAGAGAGCCAGGTTTTTATTTCATTGGATTACTCTATTTTTGTTTAGTTTATGATTTCTTATTTTATCTTTAGTATTTCCTTCTTACTATTACTTTGAGTTTGATTTTCTTGTCTTTTTCTTATTTCTAAATGTGAAATGTAGATTGTTGTTTTTTTTTTTTTGTTTAAATGTTTTATTTATTTTTGAGACAGAGAGAGACAGAGCATGAGCAGGGGAGGGGCAGAGAGAAAGGGAGACACAGAATCCAAAGCAGGCTCCAGGCTCTGAGCTGTCAGCACAGAGCCCGACCGGGGCCGAACTCACAAACCGCGAGATGGTGACCTGAGCCTAAGTTGGACGCTTAACCGACTGAGCCACCCAGGCTCCACTAGATTATTGTTTTTAATGTAATATAACCATACTTAAATTTGTAATCATACAATAAGAAGCACTTTAGCTATATCCCACAACTTTTGGTATGTTGTGTTTTTATTTTCATTCAATAAAATATATTTTTTAATATACCTTGTGATTTATTGCTTGACTGGTGGATAATTTAGTACTATTTAATGTTCCATTGTTTGGGATTTTTCTAGATATCTTTCTCTTATTTATTGATTTCTAGTTTAATTCCCTGTGGCCAGAGAAGATATTCTGTACAATCTCTTTGTTTCTCAATCTATTGAGAGTAGTTTTATGGCCCAGAATGTTCCATGTGCTTAAAGTTTTTTAAATTTTATTTATAGTAGATCGAATAATGACCTGAAAGCTATTAGGTCCTGGTTCCTGGGAACAGTAAATGTTACCTTATTTGGCAGAAAGGTCTTAACAGATGTGATTAAGTTAAGGATATTGAGATGGGGATATCATCCTGGACTACCTTGGTGGCTGTAATGTAATCACAAGAGTCCTTATTAAGGAAAGAGAGAGGCAGGAGAATCAGAGTGATATGTGGCTACAGAAGCAGAGATTAGAAGGATGTGATTGATAGCTTTAAAGATGGAAGAGGGCCATCAGCAGAGGAATCTAGGCAGCCTTCAGAAGCTGACAGAAACAAGGAATAGATTCTTCTCTACATTCTCTAGAAGGAGTAACAACACCTTAATTTTGGTCCAGTGAGAATTTTGACCTCCAGGACTATAAGATCATAAATTTGTATTTATATTTGTAATTTATGGAATGCATTATCTAAGTTGGTGGTAATTTGTTATAGCAGCAATGGGAAACTAATACATATGGACCGTGTGATTCGTTTTTTAGCAAGTTATAATTTTCACGGCCTCTTTCTGAATTTCCAAAGACAGGTTAATGATTATCTACCTTATAGGATAATCTTGACAATTAAGGGAAATAAATACATTAAAAAACACGACTCAATTCCTGGTACGAAGTAAGTGTTCTGCAAATACTAATCTCCTTTGCTTTCTTCACACGTTGGAAAGCACAACATCATTATTGAATTCCAATCAGAGTGAACGACATAGCCGAACAGCACTTAACAATGATAAGCCTTGCAGAGCCACAAAGCACGAGCACCCAGGGGCTGCTGCAATGATCTGGGGGTACGATTGATGAGATCTTGGACTAGAGTGCTAACAATGGGGATAGAAAGGAAAGAAAAAATCCAAGAGATGTTTCAGAAAAGATAGTGAAACATTGAGTATGGGGGACAAGAAGAGGCAAGAGCCAAAGATAATTTAGCAATGTGTTCCTGCCAGAGCTGAATTCGAAAGCACTCTTAAACCTTTAGGATCTAGGAAGTAGATTAACATCAGTAAAGCCCATTGTCATGTCTGACCCCGAGCTAATGTGAGAAGCCTCTGACTGGTGCTCTGGGCTATTATCTTCTAAATTGTTCCAATCTTCTCTGGTAAACTCTTGACCGGATCAATGAATATTAGATATAGTCTAGAACAGTATTTTCCAAACTGTAGTCCATGACTCCTTGGAAGCTATGAAATCAACTTGGTTATATAAACACAGCATTTTGAATAAATGTAATAGGACAGAATAGAAGAACAGAGAATATAGTATACTTTATTTGTAGTAATGGTAGAAATTCTTTTCTTTTTAGTGTGTGTGTGTGTGTGTGTGTGTGTGTGTTGGATTTCAATGGAAAGTGTATTTCTTGTGGATCACTGTCAAAAATAGTCAAAAAATCTGGTATAATAAATACCAACATATACATGCTCATTTTAGACCAGGAAGGTCACACTGAGGGTAATGCGGAGATCAGAAAAGTTGCTTCCATTCTTCACTGCTAGGGATTGATCTCAGGCTAGAAAAAGAGTTATAACCCTTTGAATTCTCTTTTAATAGATCTTAATAAGGCAGATCTACTAAGACTATGTGTTTATGAGGTATATCCTCAGATAACCTGTCGTTCACTTCATAAATAATAACCATTTATTTAATACATATTTGAGAGGTGTGTGCGATCTTGGAAAATGCAGTTAGTTCATTGTTGGTGGTATCCTAAGGCTTTCATGTACATCATTAAATTACTATAATTCCCAAGTTAACTTATTTTACTAGCATCCAAACTTCAGACATGGCATTGTGATGGGTACATTAGAGCTCATTTATAATAAACTTTGGTAAAGGCCCCAGTAGCCAAAACCACATGAATTTTGGTAAGGCTTTTAGTTCATCAAAGGGTAGAAAATCTCTTTGGGTCATTAGGAATTAACTCCCAAAATAGGTATTACAAATACAAAAATTTGTAATATATACTAAATTTCAGACTGTTTAATACCTTTCCATAAATCTTTGGTTCTTACTTTATGAAACGATGGAACGTTATTTGAAATCAACAAATTAGGATACTAATTGCAATCACCTGAGAAATTAATGACAGTGTAAAGCTTTCCTTTATAAATGGAGGCAAAATAATATAATAAAATTAAAATTGAAATTGAAATGAATACTGGATAAAATGCTGTTTGAATAAGGATTGGAATACTTTGGGAACTCTCACAAACAAAATGATTGATGTAATGCTGAATTCAGTTTTTAAAGCAGCAAAATAAATCTTACTGATATAAAATATGAGCTCAATTTTAAAATTAATCATTACTTTTCCAAACAAACTATAAACAATCTTGACATTAAAACAATGCTAGGTGATCTAAACAACTTTTATTTATTTTACATTCATGTTCCTAAATAGGATACAAGAGATAATTTGTTACTTCATAATTTTCTGTACCCAGGGAGAATTTTTCTATGGAAGACATGGGGTAGATTCTTGGTCATACGTGTTGCGGGATTTTTCTCATTTCATGGGAGTTAATGTTACAAGCCTCTTACTTTTTAGTTTTGAACAGATTTCAAAACAAATCAACAGACACATTGAGACATTGGTTATTTTGGGCTAGTGTGGGGTAAATGAATATTCTAGGAGATTCTGACACTGTGCCAAATGTCTTTAAGTCTAAATTATAGAGTCAGGTTTTTTATGAAACTTTGAGATTTGCCAACAAATCCTTTTTTTGTTGTTACTCTACATTTAAAAGACTCTACGGAGAGGTTGATAGAGGGCAGTCAAGTCTTTTGCACTGCATAAATTATATCATTAGGTGTCTGAATATGGATTGACTTCTTCTCAAGGCCTAAAAACTAAACATAGCTGAGAGCTAAATCCCATGACAAATGAAAGTTCCGTGCAAAGATAACAGACAGCGTATAGCAAATGGAATTTCTAAAAACCACACTATCCTCCAATATACACCTGATAAATGGTCATCTAAATTTGGAAATTTGGAAAAAAGGGATTTAATGTCGCTGCTTCAGGATAGCAAGGGTCAAAGAAAAAAATGTAGCATATTATATTAGAAACAGAAGAGATTAATGCATTCAATTTAGTGTTCCGTGTACAGATGGGGGGAGGGGAATAAACGATAAAACTAGATTAAACTTAGTGCATTAGGCTGTTCCTCCTGAGATCCTTATTGAAAAAAAAAAACCTTTGTATTATATGAGGTCACATATTTAATGCTGCCTTTAAGGTAAGATTAAATGTTTATGGATTAAATAGGGAAAGTCCAACTGTAATGCTCCTTTAGTTTTTTTCCCCCAAAACGTTCTTGCAATTAATTGTATTTTAAAAATAACTTATTATAAATAATAGTATATCTTGTTGAATAATAATAATTTGAATTGTGCAAATAAAATATTAAGTAAGATTTGTATTTTGTTTGTTTGTGGTCTTTATTGTTGTTTGCTTTCTTAGTTTTACTACAGTCAGGGACCATATAGTCATTTTCCATGGGATACAGAACCTGCTAAATCATATAATGGCTTGACAAGATTGATATTTAATCTGGATAATGCATTCTTTTTAAAATATATCTGATGCATAAACATTAAGTTTAGAGTGTACAGCATGTTGCTTTGATACATTTATACATTGTAGTGTGATTGTCAATACAGTCATATATATCACATTACATGATTATGGTATAATACTATTGTCTATAGTCATTATACTGTGCATTACATCTTTATGGATTATTTACTACTCATTATGAGTTTCTACCCTTAAACACCATTATCCACTCCCCACATCCCATAACCACCATTTGCTTTCTATTTTTTTTTATAGGTTTAACTTTTTTAGATTCCACATATAAGTGAAATCATACAGGACTTGTCTTTCTCCTTCTGACTTATCGCTCTAAACATAATGTGCTCAAGATTTATCCATGTTGTAGCAAATAGGAGGATTTCTTCCCTCCTCATGGCTGAATAATATGCACCACATCTTTTTTTATCTATTCACTCATTGATTGGGCATTTGGGTTGATTCCATATCCTGGCTATTGTGAATAATGCTATGATAAACATGGAAGTACATATATTTGTTGAAATCCTGTTTTCACTTCCTTTGGTTATATATCTAGAACTGGAATTGCTGGATTGTATGTAGATCTATTTTTAGTTTTTTTGAGGAAGCTCCATATTGTTTTTCAAAGTGGTTGGACCAATTTACATTTTCACCAACAATGCACAATGGTTTCTTTTTCACCACAATCTTGCCGGAAATTGTTGTGTCTTATCTTCTTGATGATAGCCATTCTCGCAGGCATGAGGTCGTATCTCTTGTGGTTTTGACCTGCATTTTCCTGATGATTAGAGATGTGGGACATCTTTTCGTGTGTCTGTTGACCATTTTGATATCTCTTTGGGAAAATATCTATTTAGTTTTTCTGCCAATTTTTGAATCAAATTGTTTGGTTTCAGTTTTGGAGTTGACTGAGTTCTTTATATATTTTAGATACTAATCCTTTTATATGGTTTGAAAAAATTTTCTTTCATTCTGTAGGTTGTCTTTTCATTTTTTTTTTTTTTTTGCTTATTTTCTACTGTTGCAGAAATGTAATGGAGGCAATATGCTAAACTCTGACATGCTTCAGAGTCACCAAGTTCCTTTCCTAAAAAATATTATTTATTTTAACTCCAGGATAGTTAACATATAGTGCTGTGTTAGTTTCAAGTGTATAGTGTACAGTATAGTGATTCAAAAATTCTATACAGTATTCAGTGCTCATCAAGATAAGCATACTCTTAATCCCCTTCCCCTGTTTCACCCATCTCTCCACTCAGCTTCCCTCTGGGAATCATCAATTTGTTCTCACTAGTTAAGGGTCTGTTTCTTAGTTTGTCCCTTTTTTAATTTGTTCATTTGTTTTGTTTCTTAAATTCCACACATGAATGAAATCATATGGTATTTGTTTTTCTCTGACTGACTTATTTCACTTAGCATTATACTCTCTAGATCCATCCATGTGGCAAGTGGCAACATTTTATTCTTTACATGGCTGAGTAATATTCCAGTGTGTGTGTGTGTGTGTGTGTGTGTGTGTGTGTGTGTGTGTACCACATCTTCTTTATCCATACTTTATCCATACTTCCATAATTTGGCTATTTTCAATAATGCTACAATAAACATAGGGGTGCATATATCTTTTTGAATTAGTGTTCGCATATTCTATGGGTAAATACTCAATAGTTGAATTACTGAATCATTTGGTGGTTCTGTTTTTAACTTTTTGAGGAATCTCCATACCGTTTACTACAATGGCTGCTCCAGTTTGTATTTCCACCAACAGTGCATGAGGGGTCCTTTTTCTCCACATCCTCATCAACACTTGTTTCTTGTGTTTTTTATTTTAGCCATTCTGACAGGTATGAAGTGATGTCTCATTGTGTTTTTGATTTACATTTCCCTGATGACTAGTAATGCTGAGCATATTTTCATGTGTATGTTGGCCATATGTATGTCTTCCTTGGTGAAATGTCTGTTCATGTTTTCTGCCCATTTTTAATTGGATTATTTGGTTTTTGTGTGTGTGTTGAGTTGTATAAGTTCTTTATATATCTTGGATACTAACCCTTTATCTAGTTAAATATCTTCTCTCATTCAATAGGCTGTCTTTTAGTTATAATTGTTTCTTTTGCTGTGCAGAAACTTTTTATTTCAATGTCGTCCCAATAGTTCATTTTTGCTTTTATTTCCCTTGCCTCAGGAGACATATATAGAAAAATGTTGCTATGGCCAATGTCAGAGTCATTACTGAGTGTCCTTTATTCTAGGATTTTTATGGTTTTAGGTCTCACATTTAAATCTTTAATCCATTTGAGTTTATTTTTGTGTATGGTATAAGAAAGTGGTCCAGCTTCATACTTTTGCTTATAGCTCTCCAATTTTTCCTATACCATTTGTTGAAGGGTGTCTTTATACTATTGCATATTCTTGCCTCCTTTGTCAAAGATTAACTGGTCATACAATTATGGGTTTATTTCTGAACTGTCTATTCTGTTCTATTCATCTATGTGTGTATTTTTGTGCCAGTACCATACTGTTTTGAATACTACAGCATTGTAGTACATCTTGAAATCTGGGACTGAGACTTTCAGTTTTGTTCTTTTTTTTTTTTTTTTCAAGATTGCTTTGGCTATCTGTGATCTTTTGTGGTTCCATACCAATTTTGGGATTATTTGTCCTAGTTTTGTGAAAAATGCTGTTGGTATTTTGATAGAGATTGCATTAAATTTTGAGATTGCTTTGGGTGGTATAGACATTTTAACAATATTTGTTCTTACAATACAAATTCATATTTAATTCATGAATATCTTTCCATTTGTTTGTGTCATCTTCAATTTCTTTCATTAATGTTTTATGTTTTCAGAGTATAGGTCTTTCACCTCCTTGGTTAAGTTTATTCCCAGGTATTTTATTATTTTTGGTGCAATTGTAAATGAGACTTTTCTTAATTTCTCTTCCTGCTACTTCATTATTAGTGTATAGAAATACAACAGATTTCTATATATTGATTGTTTATCCTACCACCTTTCTGAATGTATTTATCAGTTCTAGTAGTTTTTTGGGGGAGTGTTCAGGTTTTTTTTTCCTAGTTTTTACTTAAATTCCAGCTTGTCAACATATAGTGCAATGTAAGTTTCAGGTGTAGAATGTAGTGATTCATCACTCACATACAACATCCAGTGTTCATAGCAAGTTGTCCTTAATACCCATCACCTGTTTAACCCATCCCCCTTCCCATCTCCCCTCCAGTAGCCATCAGTTTGTTCTCTATAGTTAGGAGTCTGTTTTTTGGTTTGACTCTCTCTCTTCTTTTTCCATAAACAGTATCTTGTCATCTGCAAATAGTGAAAGTTTTATTTCTTCCTTCCCAATTTGGACACTTTTTTTTTTTCTGATTGCTACGGCTAGCTAGAACTTTCAGTACTATGTTGAATAAAAGTGGTGAGAGTGTCTTTGTCTTGTTTCTGATCTTTGAAGAAAAGGCTTTTCCCCCATTAAGTATGATGTTAGTTGTGATTTTTTTCTTATACGGCCTTTATTATGTTAAGGTATGTTTGCTCTAAACTTACTTTGTTGAGGACTTTTATTGTGAATGGATGTTGTACTTTATCAAACGGTTTTTCTGCATCTATTGAAATGATCCTCTGGTTTTTATCCTTTATCTTGTTGATGTGATGTATCACATTGATTGATTTGTGAATATTGAGTCACCTGCATGCCAGGAATAAATCTCATTTAATCATGGTGAATGATTTTTTAAAGGTTTGTTGGATTCAGTTTGCCAATATTTTGTTGAGGATTTTTTCATCTATCTTCATCAGAGATACCGGCCTGTAGTTCTCTTTTTTTGCAGTGTCTTTATCTGGTTTTGGGATCAGGGTAATTCTGGCCTCATAGAATGAATTTGGAAACTTTCCTTCCTATTCTATTTTTTGGAGTAGCTTGAGAAGAATCAGTATTAACTTGTCTTTAAATATTTGGTAGAATTCCCCTATGAAACTCTCTGGTCCTGGACTTTAGTTTTTTGGGAGTCTTTTAATTACTGATTTCAATTCTAGCAATCAGTCTGTTCAAATTTTCTATTTTTTTCTGACTTTTTTTTGGGAGGTTATATGTTTCTAGGAATTTAACCATTTCTTCTAGGTTATCCAGTTTGATGACATATACTTTTTAATAATATTCTCTTATAATTCTTTGTATTTCTATGGTATCAGTTGTTATTTCCCCCCTTTAATTTCTGATTTAATTTAAGTCCTCTATTTTTTTGTGATGAGTCTGACTAAAAGTTCCTTTCCAAGAACTAGCTCTTGGTTTCATTGATCTTTTCTATTGTTTGTTTTTTAGTTTCTATTTCATTTATTTCTTTTCTAATCTTTATCATTTTTTTTCTTTTACTGTTTTGAGGTTTTGATTGTTCTTCTTTGTCTAGCACCTATAAGTGTAAGGTTAAGTTGTTTATTTGAGATTTTTCTTGCTTCTTGAGTTAGGCCTGTATTGCTATGAACTTCCCTCTCAGAACAGCTATTGCTGCATCTCAAAGATTGTAGACTATTGTGTTTCATTTTCATTTGTCTCCATGTATTTTTTTTTATTTCCTCTTTGAATTCTTGGTTGACCCATTCATTGTCTAGTAACATGTTATTTAACCTCCATGTATTTGTGTTCTTTCCAGATTTTTTCTTGTGGCTGGTTTCTAGTTTCATAGCATTTAGTCAGAAAAGATGCATGGTATGATTTCAGTATTTTCTAATTTTTTGAAACTTGTTTCATGGCTGAATATGTGATCTATTCTGTACAATATTTTATGCACTTTAAAAAATGTGTATTCTACTGTTTTAGGATGGAATGTTCTGACTATATATGTTAGAATCATATAGTCCAATGTGTCATTCAAAGTCACTTGTTTGAATTTATGTTTGGGTGATCTGTTCATTGATGTAAGTGGGTGTGTTAAAGTCCCCTACTCTTATTGTCTTGCTATCAATTACTTCCTTTATATTTGTTATTAGCTGCTTTATGTATTTGGGTGCTATTATGTTAGGTGCATAAATAGTTACAATTATTATACCTTGTTATTAGATTGTTGCTTTTATGGTTATATAGTGTCCTTGTTTGTCTCTTGTTACAGTCTGTCTTTTAAAATCTATTTTGTCTGATATATATATTGTTACCCCAGCTTTCTTTTCACTTCCATTTGCATGGTAAATGCTTTTCCATCCTTTAACTTTCAATCTGCAAGTGTCTTTAGGTCTGAAGTGAGCCTCATGTATGATAAGTCTTGCTTTTTTTAATCCATTCAGTCACTCTATATCTTTTGATTGGAGGATTTAGTCCATTTACCTTCAAGTAATTATTGATGGATATATACTTAATGCCATTTTGTTACTTGTTTTGTGGCTTTTGGGGGTATTTTGTGTTTCCACACAAATTTTAGGATTGTTTCTTCTATTTATATGAAGAATGCCTTTGGTATTTTGATGGGAATTGTGTTGAATCTGCAGATAGCTTTAGGTATTATGGCCATTTTAACAATATTAATTCTTATCCATGAATACAGGATGGCTTTCCATTTGTTTGTGTTTTCTTTGGTTTCTTTCAGCAAAGGTTTTTAATTTCATTGTACAGTTCTTTCACTTACTTAGTTAAATTTGTTTCTAAGAACTTTATTGTTTTTGATGTTTTTTGGATGGAATGAATTTTATTTCTTTTTCAGATGCTTTATCATTAGTGTAAAGGAATGCAACGGATTTACGTATGTTGATTTTGTATCCTGACACTTTACTGAAAAGGTTGATTAATCCCAACAGTTTTTAGACTGATTGTTGGGGATTTTCTCTCTATGGAACATATGATCAGAAAATAATGAGTATTTTACTTCTTCCTTTCTGACTTGGATGTTTTTTATTTCTCTGTCTTTCCTAATTGCCCCTGCTAGGACTTCCAATACTATATCATACAGGTGTGATGAGAGTGGGCATCCTTGCCATTTCCTGATATTGGGGGAAGTTCTTTTAATTTCTCTCCATCGAGTATAATGTTAGCTGTGGGTTTTGTCATATGTGGCCTTTATTATGTTGAGGTATGTTCCTCCTGTACCCAGTCTGTGAATTGTTTTCATCATCAAAGGATGTATATTATCAAATGCCTTTTCTGTGTTTATTGATATGAGTGTGTGGTTTTTTTTCTTTCATCTTATTGATGTAATATATTACATTTATTGATATATTACAATGTATTCATTGTGTTGAATCATCTTTGAATTGGATAAATCTCACTTAGTAATGGAGAAAAATACTTTTAATGTGTTCATTAATTCAATTTGCTAATATTTTGAAAATTTTTGAGTCTATAATCATCATGGATATGGCCTATAGCAATTCTTTTCCTATGGTATCCTTATCTGGTTTTGGTATCAAAGTAATGCTAGACTTATAAAATGAATTTGGAAGTGCTCTTTCTTCTTTCAACATTTGGAAGAGTTTGAGGAGGGTTGGTATTAATTCTTATTTAAATGTTTAGTAGAATTTTCCAGTGAAACTGTCTGGTCCTAGAGTTTTCTATTTTGGGAGTTATTTTTCTTTTTTTTTAATTTTTATTACTGATTTAATCTCTTTACTCATTATTTTTTGGTTTAGATTTTTCTGTTTCTCCCTGAATTAGTCTTGGGAGGTTGTGCCTTTCTAGAAATGTATCCAGGGAAAAACAGTTATTGTAGTCTTGAGTCCAAAGAGACAGAAATCTTTCCTCTTCTGGAGATCACATTCTTTTATCTTAAGGCATTCACTTGTTTGGAAAGGCCCACCCACACTATGCAGAGTACTTTGCCTTACTCAGAATCTATATTAAAAAATTTTTTTTTAATGTTTATTTACTTTTGAGAGAGAGAGACAGCACAAGCAAGGGAGGGGCAAAGAGAGAGACACACACAGAATCTGAGGCAGGCTCCAGGCTCTGGGCTGTCAGCACAGAGCCCGAGGTGGGGCTCAAACCCACAAACCATAAGATCATGATCTGAGCCAAAGTCGGACACTTAACCGACTGAGCCACCCACGCGTCCCTCTCAAAATCTACTTTTATGTCATCACATCTAAAAAGCAATAAAGGCCTTGCAAGCTGGAGAGTATCAGGAAGATCTCCAGTTGTCTTTCTTTTTTAAGCCTCTACCGTGCGCTGAGGCCAGTCCCAGGTGTGGAAATATACAGTCTCAGCAGCACACATGTGAACCCCAACAGAAAATCTTTCTCTGGGTAAAAGTAACTTCCAAAGAGTCCCTTGTTCTCATCTTAAAAGTTGCACGGAAAGGGAAAGGAACTAGGATAGCCAGAATCACTTTGAAAAGGAAGAGAGATATGAAAGAACCCAGAATTCCTGATTTCAAAACTCACTGTTAAGCAACAGTAAGCAAGGCTGTATGGTATTTGTGACAGGATCTCCACATCACACGGTGGAGCAGAGTGAAGAGTCCAGAAAAAAAAAACCCACATAAATAGTTTTACCATATTGAGATTAAAAATAAATTATAAAACCAAAATTTACAAAAGAGTTTTAGAGCAATTTTTATGTGATGTAATCTGATATACTAAATTTGGACTCCACCAAATATTGTGATATCACTATATTGGAAGAAAAAGAGGAAAGGGCATGTCTGTGTGCCTGGGTAAGGATTAAATTCTGGCTGTCTACTGTAGGTAGTCAATAGATAATTCCCAATGTTAAAACGGAAAACATCCTTTTAAAACATGTTATTAAGAAATATGGTCCTATACAACAGAAGAAAAGGTTAACACAGTTCAAAGTGGTTGTTTTTGTGCAATGGAGTTTGAGGCAGGGAGTCAGGCAAGAGCTGTTGTTTGACAATATAGTACATGTATGACTTAGGGCATAGTTATGTGTAATTGTTCTCTAATATATAAAGGATAATACGTTGGATTTTAAAGGATGGGAATCGTTCTGGGGTAGGGAAAGAGTGAGAGCAAAGACTAGTTCTTTCAAACCAGGAGTTCTTAACCTGGAGGTAACAGTGGGTCTGGGGCGTTCAGGGGACTATAAAAGGAATGAGCTGTCTAGGGTAGGGGACTGTGTTCAGGAACGGTAGGACAAGTGCTTGGGTCAACTTTGAATGCCGGGCTGGCACGTTTGGACTTACAAGTCTGGAGGTTCTGAGTCCAAATGAGAAGTAACTGACTCTGTCCATGTGACCTGGAAAAAAAATCACTTATTCTCCAGGACCTCAATTTCATTGCTGTAAAAAATAGGTAAATTATCTTCAAGAGTCACTTCTGATTGTATAAGACTCAAGTTCCAGGAGGATTAGTTTTGGCACTGGGAAAGGGAGAAATACAAGCAGCCAGTCTAATTTGGAGGCATTAAAATTATTTGTTTTAGAGGCCAAGGAGAATATACTAGGTATTTATTTTTTGAAAGAAATGAAGATACCAGTAGGGTGTAAGGCAAAGATTTGCAAACTCGTTGGTCACAGAACTCTTGAAAAAAAAATTTTTTTTTAAATTATGGTGGCTCCTAAAGAGCTTCTGTTTATTTAGGCTACTGATAAATATTTCTGTGTTAGAATAAAGCGCAAATGTACACAATCCCATACAATTTTGCGTTCCATTTCAGAGGGCCCCTGGGCTCCCCTTGTGGTTCCTTTACAGATTACGAGTTGAAAACCTCTAATACATTAAAGTTTGGTGTTAAAGTAAACGTGTAAGGCAAAGATGGTTTTGCCAGAATGATCTGGAAGGCTTTTAGAAAACCAGCTACGCAACTTTGGTTTCATGTTTTCAAGCGAAACAATTCTCTGGTGTAAGTCATGTTCCTGGACTAGATGACCTTTAAAATCTGTTCAAACCTAAGATTATATTTTTCTATGAATCACTCTTATTGGCTAGTTAGACCTGCTCTGATTTCATTGCTTCATTGCACCACCCTCACTTCACTGGAATTATGTCCAACTGGCCTCATGTTTATTCCCCAGAAACTGTAGTCATAAATTTATCTTCCAATTTCCTTTGCTTAACTGGGAAAATGTCTAGTGAGTTAAAAAGTCTATTTCAAGGGAATAAAAAGCAATGAAAATAGCCTATTTATTATACACATACATACTTCTAATGACCTGGAACAGGAGAGGAAGTGTTTTTTGGCTAAAGCACTGCATTTTTAAAATTCAGAATTTTTTAAGCTAGTCGATTTCATTATTCTTCACTGTGCCACTTTTCCAGTAGAAGATTTCATGAAGAAGAAGAAGAAGGAGGGGGGGGGGAGGAGGAGGGGGGGAGGAGGAAGAAGAAAAGAAGAAGGAGAAGGAGAAGATGGGAAAGAAGGAGAAGGATGAAGAGGAGGAGAAGAAGAAGGAGGAGGAGGAGGAGGGGGGAGGAGGAAGAAGAAAAGAAGAAGGAGAAGGAGAAGATGGGAAAGAAGGAGAAGGATGAAGAGGAGGAGAAGAAGAAGGAGGAGGAGGAGGAGGGGGGAGAAGGAAGAAGAAAAGAAGAAGGAGAAGGAGAAGATGGGAAAGAAGGAGAAGGATGAAGAGGAGGAGAAGAAGAAGGAGGAGGAGGAGGAGGGGGGAGGAGGAAGAAGAAAAGAAGAAGGAGAAGGAGAAGATGGGAAAGAAGGAGAGGATGAGGAGGAGGAGAAGGAGGACAAGAAGCGGTAACAGCAGCAGGAGGGAGGGGAAGGGAGAGAGGGGAGAGGGAAGGGGAGGAGGAGGACAACGAGGAGGAGAAGACAATGTCCAAGCGCATATCACAAATTAACAAGGTCTTCTCTGTTGGGCAAGGGCTGCCATGCCATTAATCAGCACACACAGATATTTTCAGAAATGGCAAGAACAAACTGGGACCTTGAACATATCATGTATTTTCCAGGACTTTAGAAAAAATTTGGAGGCAGATAATTCACCAAACTTCAGATTTGTGTTCCTATCAAGTGAAAGAGCCAGCTGATCACTATGAAATGCAGTCTTAAATGTGGATATTTTAAACATAGAGATGTTTGAAGGACGCCTGGGTGGCTCAGTTGGTTGAGTGCCTGACTTTGGCTCAGGTCATGAGGCTTGTGAGTTCGAACCTTACCTTGGTCTCTGTGCCGACAGCGTGGAGCATGCTTACGATTCTCTGTCCCCCTCTCTCTATGACCCTCCCCTGCTTGTGCTCTCTCTCCCTCAAAAATAAATAAACATTAAAAAAAGAGAAATGTTTGATATTAGAAAAGAAGAAGTTCAGACTACCCCCCACCACTGCCCACTTTGGTTTATATATTTATTTAGAGAGAGTGTGGGGGAGGGACAGAGAGAGGGAGAGAGAAAATCCCAAGCAGGCTCCACACTGCCAGCACAGGGCCCAATGTGAGGCTTGAACCCACAAACCACGAGCCCATGACCCCAGCTGAAATCGAGTCGGACACTTAACCACTTAACCGACTGGGCCACCCAGGCACCCTCAGACTTTATTTTAAAATTTCAAGGCTTATCATAGAGAGAACTCAGATCTCTGAAAAGGACGAGAGGTACAGTTTCCAGGTTTGCTGGGAAGAAAATTCAATTCAAATAAATCAATAACCATCCTCTGCCCAAATTCTCTCAGGGTGCAATTTGGTTAGTCTGAAGCTTAAATCAACTGACATGTTATCTTTCCAGTTGCCTTTCTGCCTTGTCTTCTCCCCTACCTAGCCTGAAATTCTTGCCGTGTGAAATTCCTGGTGAAATGCTTCTTTGTAAGCTAGATTGGAATGCTAGCCCTCTCCTGCTAAGGAGGAATGGATCAGGGCATTAGTGAACTACTCTTGTTTCTGAGGGTAACGCCTACACTCTAATGTCAGTAAGAAGAGACAGCGAAGCCTATATCCTTGACTCTCCCTTCCCACACATAGCCCATCCCCTTCTCAGAAAAAGTGAGGTTGAGTGCCTCAAGTGGAGGGAACAGGCTTAGGAGTAGCCAGCACAGAGTGCCTTCAACGCCTGGGCAGCGGGGATGCCCAGGACAGACGTCACCTGCCTTACGTCTTTTCTGCCACTGGTGTAAGGAAGAGGGAGCCTCTGAAATTACTGTCTCTCTTCCACAAGGTAGGGAACCCCGAGACGGTGCGTGGAAGAACTAGATGTTTTCTTTCTGACGGTGTCTCTGAAGGTTGCCGCCTGGCCCCACTCCTAAGCAAAGGTTGAGTTGAAGGGTATGAATACAGCACATCAGAAGAAGAAGGAGTCATGCGCTCAGAAGTGCAAGCACGGCAGAGAGGAACACCTTTCTCGGTCTGAATGGGGTTCATTAGCTCGTCCTCTCAAACCCGGGACAATTCCTTCTCCCTCACGAAATACACTTTCTGGGAAATCAAATATTCTAAATGTTAAGAGAACGTGGATCAAGTGGAACCCATGGGTTGCTGATAAAGTCGAACAATTGTTGGGGGAAAACAATCCGGCCTCACTTGTGGTGTGAAACAAGCCAACAACCAGCAAGTCCGTTCTGAGGTGATCACGCTGGATGAGGTGCGACAGGAGCGTCCAGGAGCCACGGGCAAGACAGTTCAGAGCAGCTCCACTCAGCCTTCTGAAAAGCCTGAAACAACCCCCAATGTCAACAAGGAATACAAATAAATGCACTCTGGTCTAGTCATACAAAGGCCTAGAACACAGCAGGAAAAGTCAACGATCTCTACTCCGTAAAACAGCACGGATGAACTTTAGGAACATATCCTCTGGAGGAAAAAAGAGCAGGTTCCAGAAATCTGTAATGGTATGGGATCACGTTTATAAAACTCAGAGACTAAACACTGTGTTGTTTAAGCATACAGACATATGCGATCGGTAGGATCTTTTTTATGATAATCGTAAAATTCTGGATGCTGATTAACTGGAAGAGGGGTCAGGAAGGCAGATGTGTAGGACTAGGAAAGAGGAATCTAAGTAGAGGCCAATTGCTGGAAGCGTTTCAATTCTTAGAATGCAGATGCTTTATAAATTGCAAAGAGGTGAAGGAGAAAGAGGAACTTAAGGGCTGTCCTCTTTCATTTGTGTCTGCTCCTCCTCAAGGAAAAGGGAAATAAAGAGCTGAGAGAGCCCGATTGTCGGAGTTGGGTCCCAACTGATCCTCTTTTCTGTCTTCAACCCACGGGAAGCATCCCGGGCAAAGCTCCCTATCGACTCCAGACGTGAAACCCGCATCCAACGGCTCATGGGAGGCTCTTTGGCTGCCATCAGCTGCCTCCAGAGAATCCACTCCTTCTCTATGCTTGTCGACTGTGTCATAGCTCAGCTCGAGTCTCCGCAAGATAAGCTCAACAAGGCAGAACATTTCCAGCTGTTGTGGTCAGACAGCAGCAGGTTCTTATCTGAGGACAGCAGGGCCATGTGGCACAGCGCAGCAGGGGCAATGTCAGGGGAACCATGTGGTCTCTGTACACAGTAGCAAGGTCCAATAGACAGCAATTAGCACCAGGAGAATGAAGATGAACGGGACATATACATAACCTTCATAAAAATGTCACAGGGAAAAAGACTCACAAACCATATGGATCCGTGCCGGGGCTCTCCCAAGGATGGCCTTTTATATTCCACTGGTCCAAGTGATGGCTTTTTAAAAGAGGTGTCTGTTCACTGCTGTGTCTTTCTGGCCAGATCTATGGAGAGAAGTAAAGGAATAGGCTGCCTGTGTGGGGTTGGTTGAAACACGAACACTTCAGCTTCGACGTTTCGTGGCTTTCTCAGCTCCCAGTTTTCGGTTAGGTTGTCTGATCTGCATACGTTGACAGTGGATTAAGTGGATCGCTCCACCTTGTAATATTTTTCTCGTTTACTTTTAGTGATGTTGTTCTGAGCCTGTATGTCAAACGTATCCCGGTCCGTTTTCAAAAACACCAACGCCAGGCGTTCTTCATTCTACGTGAAGACATAAGCTCTCACTGACTGAGTTGAGCAGAAAAATCGTTATTCAAAAGGACTTTGTCCCACTCAGAAGATCACCGACCAAGGTGGCTGCAGGATTGGTCCCAAGACACAGGAAGGCACTAAAGAAGAGCCTGAGCAGAACCATAGCCAAAATCCAGCCATAGCAATGGCCCCGATGACAGTACTGACACTTCCAGCCACCACAAGATCACAGGGTTCTGGAAACACTGCTTTTACTGGCGCTTCTGTCCTCCATGCCCCTCCTGGAGAAGTGAGGGTCAGGTCACCAACACCACGGCCAGGATGCAAAATGATTCTGACTTTTCTTTAAGTCATCACTTCCTAATTCAAAGTTCAGAGATCATTATTCAATTAATACACACTGAGCCCCTAAAACGTGTGTGATGCCACTCTAGAAGCATAGAATATACCCCTGAAGGAGCAAACAAATGCTTCCATCCTCTTAGAGCTTACGTTCTTGTGGAGCTTGGGTCAAGTGAGGCCCCAAGAGACAGGCCATAAACAATAGATAAAGTAAAGGAGTAAATTATGTAAAAAGTGATGGTAGGTGATAAGTGCTTTAAGAAAAAAGGAAGCGGGGGGGGGGGGGGGGAAGGAAGGTGGAGGTGTGAGTGGGTGTTGATTTCAGGTGGCGATTTTTAAACAGGGTAGTCTGAGAGTTCTCATGGAAAGAGTGACATTACAGCAAAGATTGCAGAAACATAGGGACGTGAGATCTCGTTGTGGCCACTGAGGAAAATACAATCTGGCACTCGGACCACGAATTTCAGAGGGCACAGGGAAATGGTTTTAGGGATCAGAGATGGTAAGCGAGGCAGCCGGGTGGGAAGTGTGTGAATGTGATGGGGAATAAAAGGAGATAAAATGTTACCCAGGAGCCGAGAGCTTTTTGTGATGATTTATATAAACAGGAATAGCAAGCTAACTATGAGTATTTCTTGGATGAATTTAAGGCAGAGAATGTGCATTAGGGGAATCGGAAGGGGAATTGGAAGGGGCTGCAGTTAGTTCCCTGTTGGTAGGAGTAAGGAAATCTGGGGTAGCTGGGTTTCAGTCTCAGGTTGTAGGTCTCTTTTGACCCTTAAAAGTGGTAGCAAAAGTCCTGGGGGAAGAAATGGCGACAGACCCAGTGCATTTCCTGGAGAAGAGGGAAACTTACCCTAGGTGCCTGGGCTCTGCCCTGAGTCCTGCTGACAGGAGTGGCTATAAACTGAATGTTTGCATATCCTCCATATGTACATGGTTAAATCCTAATGTTCAATGTGATGGTGATTTGAAGGTGGTACCTTTGGGAGGTGATTAAGTTAGGAGGGTGGGGTCCTCATGAATGGGATTAGTGCCCTTAGGAAAGAAGCCCCAGAGGGACGGCTGGAAATAAGCCAGGAAAGAAGCTCTCATCAGCCACTGAATCTGCCAGGAGCCTGATCTTGGGCTTCTAGCCTCTAGAACTGTGACAAATAAATATTTGTGGTTTATAAACCCCCTCACTTATGATATTTTGTTACAGCAGCCTGAATAGACGAAGAGAGGAATTGAGATTTTCAGAGAAGCTAATAGTATTCCCAGTGTATGGTCTCTCTCTTGACTCGTGATGGGGTAGAAGGTCTAGGTGATCTCTGTGGGGTCATAAGATTGGCTGCACTTAAGGCAGGTGCCTAGCCCTATTCAAAAAGGAGGCTGGGGAATAAAATATCTGACCCATATGATGGAAAATCCCCAGGTAATACACAAGGATTTCAGTGCTGGACCATCAAAAAAGAAGGAAGATATTCACATTTTTTAGTTTCACTTTTTTTTGTTTGTTGTTTTTTTTAAATATAATTTATTGAAATTGGTTTCAATACAACACCCAGTGCTCATCTCAACAAGTGCCCTCCTCAATGCCCATCACCCACTTTCCCCTCTCCTCCACCCCCCATCAACCCTCAGTTTGTTCTCAGTATCCAAGAGTCTCTTATGGTGTGCCTCCCTCCCTCTCTGTAACTTTTTTCCCCCTTCTCCTCCCCCATGGTCTTCTGTTAAATTTCTCAAGATCCACATATGAGTGAAAACATATGGTATCTGTCTCTCTGACTGACTTATTTCACTTAGTGTAATACCTTCCAGTTCCATCCATGTTGTTATAAATAGCCAGATTTCATTTTTTCTCAATTTCAAGTAGTATGCCATTGCATGTATAAACCACATCACTTTAAAAAAAAATTAATGAAATTTTGTGTCTTCTAACATATAGAGTCCCTTTCCATCACTTTCTTTTCTTTACAACTTATTTTAAAGTGTTCAACCTCACTCCCAGAGAAATAGAAATTGAAGCAACACTAAGGTACTATTTCTCACCTATCAAGACTGACAAAAATAAAAACACGATGACATATTCTGTCAGTGAGGCTATGGAGAAGCAGGCACTCTCACACATTGCTGGTGTTTTGGCCAGAAATCATATCTTTAAAAGTAGGCAACTACCTACACCTATGTTGTTCATTGTAGCGTTGTTTGCCTTTGCAAAATATTGGAAATAAACTAAACATACAAACACAGGGAGTGATTGGAGAAATGATGATAAATCTAAAAAAATGAAGTACTATACAGCTATGAAAAAATGGAAGAAGATCTCTGAACTGATTGGAATGATTTGTAACATATACTCACAAGTGACAAGGTGAAAAATGATACCTATGTATGTTACCTTTATTGTTAATAAAAAAGAAAAGAATATAAGAAAATACTCATGCATCTACTCATTTGCACAAAAGAAATTAGAAAGAAAAATCAGAAGCTAAAGAGATGGGTTACCTAAGGCTGTGCATGAGAAAGGGGTGATGAGAGGGATAAAGGAGAGCATGTTTGCAAGGGTGAGAGGGCACAACACTTCGCCAAGAACACCTTTTGGTGTATCTTTGCCTTTTAGGAACACAGTAATCATTTTCACAGGTATGCCCCTCTCCCGCCAATAAAGATATAATTTAAAGCAATCAGGATATGGGGAGCTTCAAAATGGAATACAAACACTAACAAACCACCGTAACTGTATTACAAATGATAAACATAATCACACCGCAGGGGATGGAGAAGAAAAGAATATACCTAACTAACCCTGGAAAACAGTATTTTGACTAGCTGCTATAAAGCTAAAGATGAAAATAACTGTATAAAAACACTGTGCTTTAGTTCATACATCTGTTTCTTACAGGGTTTGGGTCAGCAACTTTGAAACTATTTCATGTATAGAGTACATGAATATGTGGAATAAATATGTGAATGTATTGTAGCTAGATAATGAGAGCCAAGATTCTCACTATGGGAGAAATAAGTTAAAAAATAAGGCAAAGGGGAATCTGGAATGAACATTCAGGTTTTGGGTTGGAATCAGAGGCACTCATATGAGTTTGGGGTTTTTAACATATATACAGATAGATAAACATAGAATTAAATATAGATGCGTATTCATGAATGGATCAGTGCACACACATGTAAATCCCTGATCTGTCTTCCGAGAGGGCTTAGAAACAATGATATCTCAGTAGAGTGAGCACGTCTTCCACTCAGTTATTGTGTTCTGAACACAATTAAAAAATGACCCAAGTGGCTGATTCCAGGAGTGGAACAGCAAAATACAAGATAAACCTGATACTAAAAAAATAAGGAAACACTCAAAAAGGATGAGGGCATGTCAAAGGGCACAGGTAGCAGTTTCCAGTGGCCAAAGGGAAACAATTTGACCAACAAATAAATGACTGTATTGGATTATAGCCTACAGACTAAAATATTCATGGGAGCATGCTGATATAAACAATTGAATAAGTAAATAGACTGAGGAAAAGTGACATATCCACCTTACATTATAAATACAATTAATAAAGGTAGAAAGAAACAGAGAAATAGAAACTCACCATTTGGCAATCACCACAGTAATAATTCCAGCATGCAAAAGGCACTGATGGCTCAATTGGAAGTTTGAGGAGGGACAGAGTATTTACATAGGTTCAAAGTAGCTCTCCCAAGATATTTACCAATTGAAAAGGGGCAAATAGTCACTACAGTGGAGAATCTCAGGAGACGCCACTTAATCAAATGTTTAAGCTTTACATCACCAGTCGTAAGACACCACTGACAACATGTGCCCCGTTTGTAAGATGCATTCAGGACAAAACTTTGTTTCTGTAGTATTCTAGCCAAAAGCTGTATAACTTCAATTTATTTATTAGAAAACATTGGAAAAACCAAAAGATATTCTACAAAATGGCTTATTGCTCTTTTGTGTTCCTCTGACGAATAACTTGTTTCTAGAAGACCTTATCACCTTCTTGCAACTTATTGCCAAACCAATGTCTCCTTGCATATTCATTTGTCCTCTTATTCTGGTCCACAATCATTACATTTGTAGTGGCCCGATAGATATTATGACGTGAAAGTCTTGTTATTACAACAATTGTATTATGTGTGCAACCCGATTAGTATTTTCTGCCTACCCATGACATTGGTTCACAATATAGATTATGTCATGCTCATTGTAAAGGATGAACACATTGTAGCAAAGACGTGGAATGTTTGGTAAGAGCGATGAACGGCAGAGCAGAGGAAATAAACTTCTACAAATTTTAGAGACTTATCACATGGATGAAGATTTTGTGGGTCAACAGTCTGGGGCATCCTGGGCACAACCCTTGTGAGGCAAAAGACAAGTTGCTATTTCTTGGAGAGCTGCCTGGAACTTCGACCATTAGTATCAACATGAGTGTGCTAGAGGTATCCATGGTGGGTGAGTATATAGGATAGAATGTCTCCTGAGCTCTACCAGAAGAGTCACAGTTCGGACCCCCAGCGTTGTAGAGCAAAGTCATGCCTGCTTTAGCAGAGAACGAACTCCTTGCTGTTCGAAAATAGTTCCTGGTATGCTCTTGTACTCCTCTAGTTACTGAGTGTCTGGCTTTGGGACGCCAGTGACTATTATCCAGGGAAAAGCCGGTTGAAACTCTGGATGTGGCACAATCCCTCGACGGTTATCTGGTGACGGGTCCATTACATCAGACGCTTTCCACCCTGGAGGGGTGACAGTGATGCATACTGACCAGAATTGACACCTACCCTGACTAGGGATTGGCCTTACCTATCTGCCGTGTCTTTGACAGCACAAGAATCTGAGGAAGAACAAAATGCCAATCCATTATTACGGTATGACATATAACAGTGACTCAGATCAAGGTCTCGTGCCGTGACAAGAGACACATGGCTCCAGGCTACAGATTTTATTGCTCAGAAATACCAGAGCTAAGGCACCAGCAAGGTGGGTTGTCATAACCTAGGATGTGGTATGCTTGGTTATCCAATACCTGATATCTGGTACTGATTCATTAGAATAATTGGGTCAGGGAACCACACTGCAGAAGTAACATAGGACCCTCTCACCATCACAGTGACCCTCTTTTAAAATTTGGGTTTCCCATCCCTGACCTGTCAGATCAAAAGTCCCAGTTTCTCTTACTTGACACATCCCCAAAGGCAAGGGAATTAAAAGCAAAAATGAACTACGGGGACCCCATGAAGATAAAAATCTTCTGCACAGCAAAGGAAACCATCAACAAAACTGAAAGGCAACCGACGGAACGGGAAAAGATATTTGCAAATGACATATCAGACAAAGGGCTAGTATCCAAAATCTATAAAGAGCTCACCAAACTCCACACCCGAAAAACAAATAACCCAGTGAAGAAATGGGTAGAAAACATGAATAGACACTTCTATTCTAAAGAAGACATCCAGATGGCCAACAGGCACATGAAAAGATGCTCAACGTCGCTCCTCATCAGGGAAACACAAATCAAAACCACACTCAGATATCACATCATGCCAGTCAGAGTGGCTAAAATGAACAAGTCAGGAGATGATAGATGCTGGCAAGGATGTGGAGAAACGGGAACCCTCTTGCCCTGTTGGTGGGAATGCAAATTGATTCAGCCACTCTGGAAAACAGTGTGGAGGTTCCTCAAAAAATTAAAAATAGATCTACCCTATGGCCCAGCAAGAGCACTGCTAGGAATTTACCCAAGGGATACAGGAGTGCTGATGCATAGGGGCACTTGTACCCCAATGTTCATAGCAGCACTTTCAACAATAGTCAAATTATGGAAAGAGCCTAAATGTCCATCAAGCGATGAATGGCTAAAGAAATTGTGGTTTATATACACAATGGAATACTACATGGCAATGAAAAAGAATGAAATATGGCCTTTTGTAGCAACATGGATGGAACTGGAGAGTGTTGTGCTAAGTGAAATATGTCATACAGAGAAAAACAGATACCGTATGTTTTCACTCTTATGTGGACCCTGAGAAACTTAACCGAAGACCATGGGGACAAGGAAGGGAAAAAAAAAAAAAAGGTTAGAGAGGGAGGCAGCCAAACCATAAGAGACTCTTAAAAACTGAGAACAAACTGAGGGTTGATGGGGGGTGGGAGGGAGGGGAGGGTGGGTGATGGGTATTGAGAAGGGCACCAGTTGGGATGAGCACCGGGTATTGTATGGAAACCAATGTGACCATAAATTTCATACTTAAAAAAAAAAATCCCAGTTTCCAGGAAGGGAACACTTTTACTAGAGGACACAGTAAATATTTCTCTGAACTTACAGCTCTAACTACCACCTGGTCATTTTGGTTTCCTCATGTCAACAATGAAAGGAGTAATTTAAAATCATTGACTCTATTTCCCTAAAGATCTAGGGTTGCTACCACATCGTGGGAACAGAAAGGGTCAGTTTAATCCAAGGCATTTCTGGGTTGTCTGTTTGGTTCTGTGCTTGGTGACAATGGTGAATGCAGGGAGATGTAACAATTGCAGCTATAAAAAGGAAAGGTATGAAGAGCTCAGACTCTTTGGAGAAGAAAGCCTAGATCGTGCTGGACAAGCAGCCTGGACAGGGTGAGGAACAGACAAAGAGCAAAAGAATTCTAGAATGCTTAGTAGAGGAATGAGATGGTAAATATCAATTTCAGACTCAGAACAATAAGGGCAGGTAGCTTGTTGCACTAAGCCTTTTGTATTGAATCCTTTTAGATAATGCAGCTGGTCATGACCTAGAAAGGAACTTGGTGCTAAGCTTGACTTAACGGGATGAATCAATGGAGGGCACAAGAAGATCTACAAGGCACAAAGGGCGGACTACATCATACGCATACTGTATACACTTGAGATCCTCTGCATATTTCCACTAGTTTTGCTCAGATGCTTTTCAACAACACCTCACTCAGGCCTGGGCCACATAACCCTCACTTCCAACCCCGGAATACCTCTGATACTACAAGGGGGCGGGGGGGGGGGGTTCTTGCATGAACCACTTGACATTCATGAATGCACAAACCAGGACTGCAGGGGAGTTAGTATCTGTGGGACCACTTTGACTAACATGGGAAACGGATTCAATTAATAAATACTTCTCTCTTTTTGTCCTGTGGCTGGACAAATCTTAGACATATTCCGTGAGGCTCCGGAGAAGTTCCTGGCATGACGGAGTACCCATCCACATGGTGATGGCCAATTTAGTATGCACCCTTAGATTAGTCTTCCCTTCCTCCTTCTCTTACTCCCATGTCCTTCTTCCTTTATCCCTGGGATCACTGCCCAAATAAACTATCTGCATGTAAGGCTTTGTCTTAGAGGCTCCTTTCTGAGAAAGCTAGGTTAAAATAGATTAGAGAAGAGATTCGAGCTGGGGAATAGAACTGATCAGAATTTCATTTCACTTACTCTGAAGGGATTGTAAGTAAGAAATTTCATAGGCTTGGCTATCATGTGCTTCTTTTGTGAACACCTAGATATGAAGCTACAGAAATTTAACCACCTGGAGGAGATGAGGCCATTTTTACCGTCCAGTTTCCTAAGAATACAGCGGGGTTCCAGTGGTCCGTATAGACTCAGTCCACCCCTCAGAGAACCCTCAAGAAACTGTATTTATAGCCAAGTTAAATTCTATGCTCAGCTTATCAACATTATAAAACAGTTTCTCCTGTATTTGAAAAACATAATATCAACAAATCAATTTTAGTGTTTTAACATTAAAATCTTGTCTTTTTTTTTTTTTTTTCTTGGTTGGGTCTGAAAATGATAGCACTTCATTTGTAATGAGTCTGAACCACGAATGCCCTCCTATAAAAGTCCTCAGTTTGTTTTTCCTCCATAGAACAATAGCCAGATAAACTTGCAGGGAATCCATTGTTAAAACATGAAAACTGTCTTTGATGATTTTAACTATACTATGTCATAAAGTAATTTTTATTCAAACACAAGAGAAAAGTCTACACCCTTATTTTCTTTCTGTCTTATTAAAGAAAGATCTAAGTATTTAGGAAATCACCAACTTTAAATGATAAAGGGGATGATTGTTTAGGACCAATAAGTCTCAAATCTATCTTGAATATGTCAGCATGATAAGAAAAAGAGTAATGAATGAGTCATAAATCTGCATTGCTGTTACCAATAATTGTTTTAAACCAGGGCAGTATGTTTGGGTTTCATTTAAATCAGTCTACGACAGAGAGCGTGCCTTACCAATAATTAGAAAATGCAACTGAAAAATCCTGATACTATAATCTCTCTACACCACATCTGTGCCTGCCCTTCAAAGCAGAACCAAAAAGAACCAAAGCAGAACCAAAAAGGTGCCTCTCTGGTTCATTTTCCTTTTCCCAAGTTCACCTAGAAAAAATATGAAGACCAGAGCAAGACCTCAGCTTTACCGTGCAAACTCAATTCCCAGAAACTGCTTCACTTAAAAATTCAACCTAGCTTAATGTGATGAGGTTGATTGTTTTTTTGTTGTTGTTTTGTTTTTTTTTTTTCAGTCACAAATATGTGAATCAAAATTTTCTACCTGGAGATGCAACTAATAATTGATCATGATAGATCAATTAGAATTAGTCCAAAACATTTTTAGATAAAAGGGGAAGAAATTTTAAACGGATAAGAGGATAAGAAACATGTGAACATACACAATTTATATAAGAGAAAAATCGTTCTCTTCATACATAATTGTTGCAAAAATTAAATGTGAACTCTGAATCCTACATCAACTAAGTGACCACACATAAGCCAACTACATCATCTAGGTGAAAACTCAAGATAATGAATTTTATATCAGTTCTATATGTGAGAGGCACTGGTATTCCTGGAACACATTGACAGTTTACAGAGAATAGGAAGGATAATTGATATCAAAACTATCCAAGAAATCTACACCATGTGGTCATTGCACTTAGAAAGTTTTAGGGGTACCCAGGTGGCTCTGTCGGTTGGGCCTCTGAGCTCGGCTCAGGTCATGGTCTTGTGGTTTGCGAGCTCGAGCCCCGCATCAGGCTCTGTGTTGACAGCTCAGAGCCTGGAGCCTGCTTTGGATTCTGTGTCTCCCTCTCTCTCTGCCCCTCGCCCACTCATGCTCTGTCTCTCTTGTCTCTCAATAGTAAATAGACGTCAAAAAAAAAATTTTTTTTAAAAGAAAGTTTTAGGGGCGCCTGGGTGACTCAGTCGGTTAAGCAGCCGACTTTGGCTCAGGTCATGATCTCGCGGTGCGTGAGTTTGAGCTCCGCGTCGGGCTCTGTGCTGACAGCTCAGAGCCTGGAGCCTGTTTCGGATTCTGTGTCTCCCTCTCTCTGACCCTCCCCTGTTCATGCTCTGTCTCTCTCTGTCTCAAAAATAAATAAAAACGTTAAAAAAAAATTTAAGAGAAAGTTTTAGGCACCACTAATAACCTTTTAAAGCATACAAATAATGCAAACATTAAAATAATGAGCATCGAAGACTAGATATTTACTAGCGTGCCATATTTGATATACCCGTGAACAGTTCATGCATATGCATGCTGTACTTTTACTACCTATGTGTTCAGTCACAAACAGTACATATTATTTTGTTTTTAAAATGTGATGCAACTGACATCATGCTGTATGTATTCTTTCTGCAATGTGTTTTTGGCGTTATGTCCTTAAGATTTTTCCGTTTCAAAATCTAGTTTTAATGACTGCAAAGTTTCCACTGCATGTGTTTTTTTTGTTGTTGTCGTTTTTTGTTTTTTTTTTACTTCAGTTTATGTTGTTTGGTTTTTGTTTCAACAACCAGTGCTGCGGCAAACCTCCCAGCACACGTCTCTTTATGCACATGTGCTAGAATAGCTGGTTATACTTATACATTTTTAAAATTTTTTTATTACGTTTCTTTATTTTTGAGAGGCAGAGAGAGACAGAGCGCAAGTGGGGGAGAGGCAGAGAGAGAGGGAGACACAGAATCCGAAGCAGGCTCCAGGCTCTGAGCTGTCAGCACCGAGCCCGACGCGGGGCTCGAACTCACCAACTGTGAGATCATGACCTGAGCCCAAGTCGGACGCTCAACCGACTCAGTCACCCAGGTGCCCCATATAATTATACATTTTTAATCTTATTGGGTGTAGAGAGGCAGTTCACCATAGAGCAGACATGCTGCTTTTGTGAGCTCAGGTCTTGACTCTGTCGTTTACTCTGTGTGTAACTTTACCTCTCTCTCTCTTTTTTTTAATTTTTAGTTGTTTTTTTTTCATTTTTTAGAGAGGGAAAGAGAGAGCATGAGTGGGGGCTAGGGGGCAGATGGAGAGAGAAAGAGAATCTCAAGCAGGCTTCACAATCAGCACAGAGTTCGATGAGGGGCTCGATCCCACGACCCTGGGATCACCATCTGAGCCAAAATCAAGAGTCAGAAGCTCAACCAGCTGAGCCACGCAGGGGCCCTGACTCTATTTTCTAATCTCTAAAATGATGATAGTAATAGTAACCGCCTGTGACAGAGTGCGTGTTGTACTCCAATGTGCTTTCTCCCCTTTGTCCATTTAAGAGTCCCAGGTGCATTCCTGGCCTTCCAGATAAAAGTTACATTTCTCAACATTGTTCCAGAGAGATGTGGCCGCGTGGCTACATCATGGTTAATGGAAGCGATATACATCCTTGGGTATGTTTGTCTGCCTTTTGCCCCTTTCTGCTCTCTGGGTAATGGTGAGAAACAGAGCAGAATCTCTGTATAAAACCTAGTGGAGTTGCCCTGTTAACCGTCTATGGCTGGATGTTCTAGAAAGATAAATAGATTTCTTTCTTATTTAACTACTGGGTTTTTACTAGTCTCTTTTTTATAGAAGTCCAGTTCACACCCTAAGGAAACAATTTGTAACACTGTTATATTAAACGACAACTCTTAGAACAGTGTTTAATGAGTATCAATTATTTTTTATCATCACTGGCAATAGACAAATTGCTTTGTAAGGTGGTTCACTAATGTATAAACTTCCCCACAATGATCCAATCTTCATGTTTCATTCCATTTTTTAATATTTTGGCCACTTATGGATGTAAATTTATTTTTATTAATTTATATTTTCTTATTAAGCTTTTTGAAAATGAAGAACAACAAACATTTAGAAAAGTGCACAAAGCATCAGGATATAGCTTAATGAGTATTTACTAAGTGATAATACTAAGTGATGGTATTTACTAAGTGTCAATACTAAGTGATGATCAGAAGCCAGAACACCAGAACTCCTCATGACTCTTCCCAATCATTACCACCATTATCCCTAAAGGTAAGCATTATCCTGGTTATGGGCTGAATTGAAGTCCTAATCTGCAGTACCTGAGAATATGACTATATTTGGAGAAAGGGTAATTAAAGATGTAATTAAAAAAAAAATTTTAATGTTTATTTATTTTTGAGACAGAGAGAGACAGAGCATGAATGGGGGAGGGTCAGAGACAGAGGGAGACCCAGAATCAGAAGTAGGCTCCAGGCTCTGAGCTGTCAGCACAGAGCCAGATGCGGGGCTCAAACTCACAGACCGTGAGATCATGACCTGAGCTGAAGTCGGACGCTCAACCGACTGAGCCACCCAGGCGCCCCTTAAAGATGTAATTAAGTTAAAGTGAGGGCGTATAGATGGGCCCTAATTCAACACGAGTGGTGCTCACCTAAGAGATTAGGACACAGATGCAAGCAGAGGAAGACCATGTAAGGACACAGGGAGAAGGTGGCCATCTATAAGTCAAGAAGAAAGGCCTCAGAAGAAAGTATTTTTATTATTCTATACTTAACCCTCTATTAATTTGTCATTTATTCTTTTACTACTCTTTTACTGGCTGTCCTAAAGAGTAAAACATGATTCCCGATTTATTACATTTTATTTTTTTTTTAATTTTTTTTTAACGTTTTATTTATTTTTGAGACAGAGAGAGACAGAGCATGAACGGGGGAGGGTCAGAGAGAGAGGGAGACACAGAATCGGAAGCAGGCTCCAGGCTCTGAGCCATCAGCCCAGAGCCCGACGCGAGGCTTGAACTCACGGACCGCAAGATCGTGACCTGAGCTGAAGTCGGCCGCTTAACCGACTGAGCCACCCAGGCGCCCCTCGATTTATTACATTTTAATCTAAACTATTACTTTTACCACTTCCCCAATAATACTCTTTTCTTATCTATTCTTATTTTGTGTTCTACTTCTTCAAATATTTTCAATCACACAACGTATTAAACAAAATATTCAGCAATCATTCAGATGTATTTATATATTTATCTTTTTCTGTATTCTTAATTTCTTCCTGAATTTCTATGCAGGCTAACGTTTTCTGCCTAAAATATTAATAAAATTTTAATTAGTGAGTCTGCAGGTGACCAACTCCATTTTTATACATCTGAAAATATGGTTATTTTATATTAAATTTTGATGGGTATTGTTGCTCTGTGTAGAAGTCTAGACTGTTAGTTATTTTCTTTCAGCATGTAAAAAATGCCATGCCATTTTCTTCTGGTTTCTAATGTTTGTTTTGAGGGATTAGCCATTAGCCTTTTTCTTGCATTTTGAATGCAACATATTTTCTTTCTGGATGCATTTGTTATTTTCTTTGTATCTGTGTCTGTAGCTCTGGATCTTTGTTGTGTCAGTAGTTTTATTGTGATGTATATTTTTGTGGTCTTTCTTTGTATTTATGTCTATAATTCTTGTGGTTCATAAAATTTTTTGAGTGTGGTTTGATATTTTCTATAAATTTATGAAAATTTGTAATGATATTTCTTCAAATAGTTTCTGTACCATTTTATCTCTTTTCTCCTTTTACAAATATTACCATTATTACACACATTCAGCTCTTTTAACACATGCTAGACATTTTCATCATGTCTGATATACTTCTTACAATACATTCTATACTCTCCCTCTTTTTTCTTTTTTCTTCCTATGCTTCATTTAAGCTCTTTCCTGTAAACGTATCTTCCAGTTCACTGATTCTCCCTTTAGCAGTGTCCAATCTTCTG
The DNA here is from genome assembly GCF_024362965.1 of Panthera pardus. Lineage (NCBI taxonomy): Eukaryota > Metazoa > Chordata > Mammalia > Carnivora > Felidae > Panthera > Panthera pardus. Next base: position 31,223,555 of record NW_026526732.1, read on the forward strand.
TTAAATCAATTCATTAAGTTCTTAATTTTGGTTATTATATATTTTAAAACTGTATTTTTTTATTTAATTCTTTTCTATGAATTCTAATTCTCTGCTGAAAGTCTCTGTCTTGTCATGTATTTTTCTTGAACATACTAACCATAATTATTCTAAAATCTGCTTTTGATGGCTCTAATATTTGAATTTCCAATCAATCTGTTTCTATTTTCCCTCTTTTTTCCTCTTTGTTTTAAATAATTGGATTCAGTTTCTAGTATAACTAGTAATTTTTACTAGATGTCAGGTGTTGTGTATGAAAAGTTTAAAGGTAATTTGAGTCTCATGATAACGTTAATTTCCTGCAGAGAGGACTAACTTTTGCTTCTTTTTTTTTGTTTGTTTTAATGTTTTATTTATTTTTGAGACAGAGAGAGACAGAGCATGAACGGGGGAGGGTCAGAGAGAGAGGGAGACACAGAATCCGAAGCAGGCTCCAGGCTCTGAGCTGTCAGCACAGAGCTCGACACGGGGCTCGAACTCACAGACCGCGAGATCATGACCTGAGCCTAAGTCGGATGCTTAACCAACTGAGCCACCCAGGTGCCCCTAACTTTTGCTTCTAATAGACAGAAATTAGAATAGATGTAGGTCATAAGCTACCTTGGATTAAACTAATTCCAGGTATTTTTTAGTAACTGTGAGAGGTAGTTAATTTGCAGTTTCCTTAGTCTAAGGGAATATCTTTTTTGGGATCTCACCTGAATGCCCAGGGCATTTTACCAGGATCTTCTATATTGAGGCCTGAACTCCAGTTTTGTCTCTATAGCTGTGTGACAATAGTCTCTTGTGAGTGTGGAAAATTCTGAAAAGGTTTTAAATATTGTAGTTACTAGCTTTTGTTTGGCATTTACTGTCTTGGTTGAAAATAACAAATTGGCAAATATTCAACAAGGCAGGCAACAGTGAGTGTTGAACTTAGCTCTTTGTTCTTCCTTTTATTTTGGAATTGGCTCCTGAAGTCCTATTTTGATTACTCTTTGAAGTCTTCAGACAGATTTTAAAATTTTTCCAGACTTGTTTTCTTTCATGTTAAAAGATTTAGTCTCTTGTAAGTTAGTCAGCTGTAGCCAGAAACACACACCCTCTAACTGTTATTTTAATCTGCATATCCATTTATTGTAGTGAGATTGAGGTTACTTTTATATATATACTGGTCCTTGTATTTTCTTCTCTGTGAATCCTTTGCCCACTTTTTATTGGGTTGTCTTTTGGTTTATATTGCATGAAGAACTCCAGATACTATTTGGGGGAAAGGAGACTTTAATATGTCTGCAAATATCTTCCTCTCGTCTGTGACCTGTCTTAATTTTTTTTTTTTATGTTATCATCTGTCACACAGAAATTTTAAATTTTAATAGATAAATTTCAAACATTTTTCATTTATAGTTTGTGGGTTTTGTGTCTGGTTTAATAAATTCTTCTGTTTCCGGATGTCATAAAGATATCCCCCTAGATTTTCTCCCAAAAGTTTTGCAGTTTTAATTTTCATATTGAGGTCTTGAATTTATCAGGAATTCACTTTTACTGTGCTGTCTTATGTAGGGATAGCCAAATGTTCTAGCACCATGTATCAAAATGCCAAACATTTCCCAACTGTTTAGTAATGCCATTGTCAGTGTTTTCTTTTACAAATTAATTTCACTTAAAATTAATTTTAGTATTCTTATGTGTTAATGTTATCCATAATTTTTTTTTATGTTCACATAACGCTTTAGGGACTGTGATCACATCTTGTTTCTCTTTGCTTCTCCCAAACTCTTTAATGTTCATAAAAATTAAGTTCAAGAAAATATTTTAATAGGTATATTGACCTAGATTGATCGATGCTGTATATTGACAAACAACATAGCACTTTCTATCTATCACAAAATTTACACTCATGATTTCTATCAGGTCTTGCACAAATTTTCAAACATATGCAATAAAATATTCATTTTTAGTTACTCTAAAATGAAGCTCTTAAAAAACACATTATTAGTACAGGCTAAGATTTATTGATTACTTATTTTGTGCCAGGGAATGTTTTAGAAACTTTATATGCATGTGTTGATTCATTTATAAAAAACACTGTAAGTCAGGTTATTACCAATATCAGCATTTTTCATACTGAACTTCACACTGAAGTTTTACTTATGTTTATAAAGATAGGCAATGCAGAACTATTTTATTTAAATCCACCTTTTAAAAAATGTGTATTTATTTTTGAGAGAGAAAGGGAGAGACAGCATGAACGGGGGAGGAACAGAGAGAGAGGGAGACACAGAATCCAAAGCAAGCTCCAGGTTCTTAGCAGTCAGCACAGAGCCTGACGCAGGGCTCGAACTCATGAGCAGTGAGACCGGGACCTGAGCCAAAGTCAGATGCTTAACCAACTGAGCCACTCAGGTGCCCCTAAATCCACCTTATTTTAATTTGTAAAACAAAGGAAGTATTACTTCAATATGACTTTCAGGTGAACATTGAACTACAAATATATTTTTAAATAAATCTATAATTTTTTGTGGTGTGTGTCCACATCTACAGTTCAATTTATGAATGCTTTTATCATAATCATCAATATAATTTATTGGAAGCTAACCAGGATTGTGGTACTGCAAAGGTGTTAAAATTAACTTGAAACTATGGAAAGCTCTTGGTATGTCTCACTTTCACTAGTCTTCCCTTGATAATGGCCACATTTCAAGGGATAATGCTCTTTATGTGCTGCTCCGGTGGTTAAAAACACATTTCACATAAATGGAGTAAAGGGCATTTAATGAACCGAGCCCTATGCATGTGAAAGCCAACAGCAATATTAGAAATGGTGTTTATTTTATAGCCCAGAAACTGCATTTTAAATGGTAGTATATGTTTATATGACAGTTCTATTAAATATAAAAGAGTCCCATTACAAGGGAAGTCCTTTACACAGGCTTTTTATATGGTCTAAATAGCATACCCAGCCCTGCAACTCCTCATTTGAGACGTTTTTAGAACCTTATTTATGTTAAAGCCATAACAAACTAGCAACTAGAAAACTATAATGGGCACATGCGGCTAATAAAAAATGAGATTGTTGAAAATACTTCTTAATAGCAACTAAGGAAGAATCCTGATAAAACAAAGTCAAGGCTTGGTGTCCGTGGAAACCTGCCACCCCAGTAATCACAGACCACAGGTACTCCCCCTTTTCCATCTTCGTTGCTTTCTTGGCTGGACACTAAACAGCCAACGCACTTTAAGGTTGGTATCTGCACTATTTTTCATTCTAGTGCCTACTAAAACAGATGTGCTCCGGAAAAAAAAATCCTAAGATTATTATTGTTCCTCCCTGCACTGATTATTTACTGAGTAAACCTCCTGGAGAATCAGGGCAAATGCTCTGAAACTGGTCCAAGGGGGAAGAAGGCCAGCATGTATGTGGACACGAGCCTGCATATATGTGTAAATGTGTGCGTGTGTGTTTTATATGTAAGGCCTAGACGCTTGAAATCTGGATCGCTTCTCGGCTGAACTGCTATGTTTAGACAAGCTAGCTAAAATGAACAGGTCAAACCCTTTATTTATAGCGTAAAAACTATTTGATCTAGAGTAGATATCAGCTCTACAGTCAAACATGTGGGCCAAAGTCATTTTTATTGCTACATCTTGCAGAATTCTGAAATGGTTCATGTGGCCATCCATGTGAGCGGAGGAAAAATTCCCACAGAAGAGTAAGCCATTCAAGTACGAGATGTTGCTCAAATCACCAAAAAACCAGTGTGTGTTTATATAAGTGAGAGCGCAAAGCAATGGAGAAAGGAATGACTTTAATTTCCAAACTGGTAGGAATCTCCGAATGAGTTTTGCTCACCCGGGCTCGGGTAGAGCACGGCGAGGCAGTAGCTGAGGAAGACACCAAAATAATGCCATCTCTTGCTATACTTGGGGATGCTAGAGCCCAGTGGAATATAGTTTGAAAAGGGCTCACCTACTGTAGCTATTTATGCCATGACAAATGGCTCAAAAGCCATACATTTTTGGAGTTGGATGACACCTTTGAAGTCAGTAACATTTACCTCTCACCTAATGTGGAAATTTTCTCCCCAACATCCACGAGTCCTCCAGTCTGCTTTTCAGTGCTGGGAAGCTCACGACCTTAAAGTTGTCTAGATTTACTGGTAATGAAATTCTTTACAAGACAGTTCCCAACCCATGGATGCTTAATTTATGTCAGGTTGTCACTTAAATAAAAACGGCCATCCCCAAAGAGTTGGCTCATCTTATCAGCTTCCCACTGCCATTTTCGGAATTTCCCTTTATGACAGTGAAAAATCATTAGTGTGTGTGTATATATACACATGAATATACATACATATACATCTATATATATCTACATATTTTCAGCCTGCGTCTGCCTGCTGAGCTCCTGAGCCTGTTGTAGTGAGTTAAAGAAAGAAGTGGGAGAAGCCATGAGGCTATAGATTGGTTTAGGTTGGAAAAGCAAGAAACTCTTTGTGGTGACCTGGAAAAGAACGAGAAACCGGGATACAGTGGCAAGAGTGAGCCAGCCTAAGTAGAGTTTCAGGGAAGTTTTGTAAGAAACGAAATTTCCAGTAGAGAAGTCTATGTTCACACAAATATATATGAACAAGTTTTTAAATGTAATTTATTATTAAATTGGCTTCCATACAACAGCCAGTGCTCATCCCAACAAGTGCCCTCCTCAATGCCCATAACCCATTTTCCCCTCTCCCCGACCCCCTCCCCCATCAACCCTCAGTTTGCTGCCTGTATTTGAGAGTCTTTTATGGTTTGCCTCCCTCTCTGTTTGTAACTGTTTTTTTCCCCCTGCCCTTCCCCCATGGTCTTCTGTTAAGTTTCTCAAGATCCACATATGAATGAGAACATATCTGTCTTTCTCTGACTGACTTATTTCACTCAGCCTAACATTCTCCAGTTCCATCCACATTGCTGCAAATGTCAGGATTTCATTCTTTCTCATTGCCAAGTAGTATTTCATTGTATATATAAACCACATTTTCTTTATCCATTCATCAGTTGATGGACATTTAGGCTCTTTCCATAATTTGGCTATTGTTGAAAGTGCTGCTATAAACATTGGGGTACATGTGTCCCTATGCATCAGCACTCCTATAAACAAGTGTTTAAATGATATCATATTTACTCATTAATCTATAATTTGCCTTTGACCACTGTATCTATTATGGACAGCTCTGCAGGTTTTCCATTAAATTCATTTTTAATAGTGCAAATATTCCATTTCATTGATCCTCTGTAATTTATTTAATTAGCAATTGAGGGACATTCAAATTATTACCAATACTTTCCCCCTATAAACAATGCTTCAACAATCACTCTTGTACAATAATCTTTTTTTTTCCTGTAGAAAAAATTCCCAAATGTGGGGTTATTGGGTCAAAGATTATGTACAGTTTGTATTTTAATGACATTTGCAGATTCTTTTCTTGAAATACTTTCTAAACACGAGTACTAACTTCCTGTCATTGCAATCTCACTGGGTATTATTCATCTTTTTAATTTTCTTTATTCTGACACTTGAAGTTCTATTTCCCTCATCTCTTGTAAATCCTTTGCCTAGCTTTAAAATTTTATTTACTTTATTCATTTGTTGATGTTCTTTTTCATATTGTTTATATTTGTTGTAATTTCCTTCTTCCTTTCCTTCCTCCCTCCTTCCTTTTCTCCATCAAGCTCTTTCTTTTTTTCTTTCTGTCTTTTCTTCCTCCCTCTTTCCATCCTGCCTCTTTCTTTTCTTTTCTTTTCTTTTCTTTTCTTTTCTTTTCTTTTCTTTTCTTTTCTTTTCTTTTCTTTCTTTTCCAAGTTTGTGTTTTTCATCTAATCTTGTTCATCGTGTCTTTATCATATCTCAAAGTTTTTAGGTGGCAAAACAAACATGCCAATCTATTCTCACATGTCTCCATCTCATTTAATAAAGTCTTTGCTCTGTCACTAGTCTGGGAATTTGTTATTCCAATGTTCAGAATTGAACCATACACTTTTACCATACACTACTGTGTATGCTGTGTAGCTGGATAGGGATACATAGCAAAGGCTTGTTTGGTCCCCTTTGGTTTATTATTACTCAAACACAACATACAAAGAAAGTTACTTAAAAAAAATAAACAAGGGGCTCCTGGGTGGCTCAGTCGGTTAAGCGGCCGACTTCGGCTCAGGTCATGATCTCGCAGTCTATGAGTTCGAGCCCTGCATCGGGCTCTGTGCTGACAGCTCAGAGCCTGAAGCCTGTTTCAGGTTCTGTGTCTCCCTCTCTCTGACCCTCCCCTGTTCATGCTCTGTCTCTCCCTGTCTCAAAAATAAACAAAAAAAATTTTTTTTAATTTTAAAAAATAAACAAAATACAAAAATATATTTTTAAAATATTTATTTATTTTTGAGAGAGAGACAGACAAAGCACAAGCAGGGGAGGGTCAGAGAGAGAGGGAGACACAGAATCTGAAGCAGGCTCCAGGCTCTGAGCTGCCAGCACAGAGCCCCATGCAGGTCTTGAACCATGAGATCATGACCTGAGCTGAAGTCAGATGCCTAACTGACTGAGCCACCCAGGCATCCCCCAAAATATTTGTAAAATATAAAGAATTATTTAATGTTATAGCCTGGAATATTTCTAGCTATTGATTAATTGTTTTCTTAATTTTAATTCCAGTATAGTTAACATGCAGTGTTATATTAGTTTCAGGTGTACAATCGAGTGATTCAACAGTTCTCTATATTACTCAGTGCTCATCGTGACAAATGTACTCTTAACCCCTTCATCTACTATTTCACCCATCCCCTCACCCACCTCCCCTCTGGTAACCATCAGTTTGTTCTCTGTAGTTAAGAGTCTGTACTTGGGGCTCCTGGGTGGCTCAGTCTGTTAAGAGTCCTTCAGCTCAGGTCATGATCTCCCAGTTTGTGGGTTCAAGCCCTGTGTTGGGCTCTGGGCTGACAGCAGAGACTGGAGCCTGCTTTGGATTCTGTGTCTCCCTCTCTCTCTCTGCCCCTCCCCCTCTCGCAAGCTCTCTCTCTCAAAAATAAATAAACATGAAAAAAAGTCCGTTTCTTGGTTTGTCTCTTTATTCTTGTTCCTTTGTTTTGTTTCTTAAATTCTACATGTGAGTGAAATCATATGGTATTTGTTTTTCTCTAACGTATTTCACTTAACATTATTCTCTCTAGTATATCCATATTGTTGTAAATGGCAAGATTTCATTTTTTATGGCTGAGTAATATTCATGTGTGTGTGTGTGTGTGTGTGTGTGTGTGTGTGTGCGTGGTGTGAGAGTATCTTTATCCATTCAGCAATTGATGGACACTCGGGCAGCTTCTGTATCTTGGCTATTGTGAATAATGTTGCTATAAACATCAGGGTGCATGTATACCTTTGAATTAGTGTTTTTATATTCTTTGGGTAAATACCCGGTAGTGCAATTTCTGGATCTCACGGTAGGTCTATTTTAACTTTTTGAGGACACTCTGTACTATCTTCCACAGTGGCCGCATCAATTTGCATTCCCAACAGTGCACAAGAATACTTTTTTTTTTTCATATTCTCACCAACACCTGTTGTTTCTTGTGTTGTTGATTTTAGCCATCCTGACAGGTGGGAGGTGGTATCTTTTTATAGTTTTGATTTGCATTTCCCTGATGATGAGTGATGTGGGGCATCTTTTCCTGTGAACTGACTGATTGTTTTAACCTCTGGCATCTTTGTCTATTTGTACAGTAACACGGTTTGGGCTAAGCTCAGTATTTCATTCTCTTCCTAAACTTTCATGACTTGTAAAATTATACTACCTGTGCTTTAAGGATAGCATCCCCAGGTTATTCTAGGGCCCTGAATATGGTATCTTTGGACTTGGAATATGAAAAAAGTGTAAAAAAATAAAATGTTCTCTCTTTCCTTATTCCTCATCTCAAGATTTCATTCCTTCTTAACCAAGCTGGTTGTTCCTCTTTAGAAACTTTCTCCCTGGAAAGGTTCTTACAACAATACAGTTTTTAAATATGGGATAAAAAGACAGTGATATATGGATAACAGCAATTCACATTCTTTTAGCTCTTTTTAAATCTGATTTAGGATTAAGGATACTAGCTGGCATCACGATTTGGGGGAGAAATGTTAGTTTTTTACTTCTGTTTTAAGATTCTTGTGTCTACTAGAACAGTTAAAACAACTTTGAAACCAAAAGGTAAAGTTAAAGGGCTAACATTACATGATTTTAAGACATATGATAAGCTACAGAAATCAAGAGAGTGTGACCGTGGTGCTAAGATAGAGAAATGGAACATTTGAACAAAATAGTTTAGCAAATGATCTCTGCATAATAAACAGCTAATTTTCTTTTTTTTTTTTTAAACATTTATTTATTTTTGAGACAGAGAGAGACAGAGCATGAACAGGGGAGGGGCAGAGAGAGAGGGAGACACAGAATCTGAAACAGGCTCCGGGCTCTGAGCGGTCAGCACAGAGCCCGACGCGGGGCTCGAACTCACAGACCATGAGATCATGACCTGAGCCGAAGTCGGACGCTTAACCGACCGAGCCACCCAGGCGCCCCTATAAACAGCTAATTTTCAACAAAGGTGCAAAGGTAATTCAAATGGTAAAAGGATCATCCTTTCAACGAAAGGTGCTGGGACAATCAGATATCCATCTGCAAAAAAAAATAAATAAATAAACAAACAAAACTTTGATGCACCTTCACATTGTATGCAAAAATTAACTCAAAATAGGTCATAAATATAAATGCAAGACCAAAAACTACACAAGGTCTAAGAGAAATCATGGGAAAAGACTTTTATGATCTTGGATTAGGCAAAGATTTTTTAGATGCAATGCCAGGCATAGAGTCCATATCTTTGCTAAGTATACATTTGATTTAAAAAAAAAAACTAGTATGTAGAATGTATTAAAAAATCTCATAACTCCATAATATGAAAACAAAGAATCCACTTTTTTTTTTTTAAATGAGCAAAAGTTTTGAAACACACACTTTATCTAAGAAGATAAACGAGTGGCAGATAGGCACCGGAATAGATGTTCAATATTATTAAAGAAATGCACATTAAAATTACAATGCAAGAGGGTAGAGGTTCTTTGTAGAGAATCACTGTGGCTTCTTTTTCAACAGTTCTTCTGTAGAACTCACATTCCAAACTCCACCCCAACTAGCCAGTCGCTCAAAGCTGGCTCCACAACACTTCCTCCCAGATCCCGTGGACAGTCCCCAGGCCTGCCGTGATGACCAGCCCCCCCTCACCCCTTGCAGGTACACCAGAACTACCACCAGGACTCAGAGGTCACTGTTAATCACCAAATTGATCCAGGTCTCTGCGTCTCCTTCATCTCCCTTTCCGTGTCTTAGTAGTTTGCCATTAGTGATGAGGTTTTAAAGGACACGGCCAAAGGTTTTCTTCACTGATCTCATGAGAAGAGGGAACACGCTGAAAATTGATGAAGCTGTAGAAACAAGAAGGCAATGACATCTTCCATCAGGATATCAAGAAACCAGACTGACCACAGGGGGAGTGAGTTGACTGCAATGGCATATATACTATACTTGATTAAAAAAAAATAAAATAAAAGCTGTGACTTGGTCACTCCTGGACCTGCACAAAATGACCACTGAAGAAAATGGACACCAATTTGTGTCATTTCATCGAGACTTGTTACCTGAATAACCAGGTAAAATCCACTGAAGAATTGCATGAGCCACTGTAACCAACCTGTGTAAGGCAGGGTCCTGGAACCTGGCATTGCAGAGCCTGTCTTTGACGACCACACCCTGGGACGTTGTGACTCTGATGGCTAAGCCCAAGGTTGGCTTCCCCATAGCCACGGGGGTGACTTCTATCACCAAGGCCACGCATGCATTTGCTTTTATCTCTACCTTTTCCGTGAGTTGTACCAAAGCATCAACTTAAGTTCTTTTGTGCCATTCTTTCAAGCAGAGAAATGCTGTTATGCCCCTCCTCCAAAAATACCCTACAGTCAAATAACACTTCACTGCACACCTATTCGAATAGCTAAAGTTTCAAAAGCTGACCATACCAAGTATCAGCAAGGAAGTAGAGGTCTACACGTTACTGGTGGGGATGTAAAATGACGCGACCACTTTGGAAAACAGGCAGTTTCTTAAAAAGTTAACCATATACTTACCATGTGACCTGGCATGATCTGGTAGATATGTACCTAAGAGAAAATGAAAGCCCAGGCCCCTATGTACACAAATGTTCATGAGAGCTTTATTTATAACAGCTTAAAAGTAGAAATCATTTCAAACTTCCATCAAAAAGTGAAGGTATAAACTAAGTATGGTATATCTACCCCATGGAATACTACTCAGTAATAAAAATGGATGAAATATTAGTAAATGCTACAGCATGAATGAATCTCAAACTAACTATAACCAAGCGAAAGAAGTAAAGAAAAAAAGAACACATCCTATAGGATTCCACTTTTGTAAAGTTCTGAAAATGCGAACCAATGCATTCTGACAGAAAACGGATCAGAAGTCGCTTGGAGAAAGGGGACGAGGAGGTATTATAGGTAGGGATTATAAAGTGGTGCAAAGAGAGTTTTGAGGGTGATGAATATATTCATTATCTTGCACGGGTAGCTCAAATTCTACACCTTAAATATGTGCAGTTTTTATGTGTGAGCTATGCCTCAATAAGGTTTTCAAAACCAGTCTCTGTGGCATAAACTTACCATAGGTCTATCTTTAAATATCGTTTTAAAAGGATGCTTTCAAGTGTCAAGCCCAGCACAGGGGTGAGAATACTGGGAACAGCAGTGACCACTCCCCTCATTTTCCCAGGGTTCTGGCCGTGAGCCGTCAGGTAGGTAGCTCTCTCTAGCTTTCAGGTCCAAGTTCATGCAGGGTCACCGCCGTTATTGGCTTGCTCTTTCATTGCTTATCTTTTTCTCCTTGGCATATTCTTCTCAGGGCTTAGATTCTCAATGAGGTCTTTTAAAAAAAGATACGCGTAAAGCCGATAAACACCCCCTCTTTCATTTATTCCTTAAAAAAAAACATGCCAGTTCTGAATGTAAATGACACTGGTTTGGGGGTTTGTTTTTGGTGTATTTTTTTTTTATCATTTAGAAGTATTAAATTTAGCTTTCCATTTGCCATTTTAGAAGAGAAATCGGATAACTTACCATCCTTTCTTTTCCTTTTTCCCCTTTGTATTTAATGAGCGAATTAGTTAAGTAAAGTTGATATACAATGTTACAAAAGTTTCAGGAGTACAACATAGAGATTCAACAATTCTATACTTGATGCACTACTCACCACAATAAATAAAGTGTAGCTGCCCTCCATCACCATCCAACATCATTACAATATACATTTCTGTGACTTACTTATTTTATAACTAAAATGTTATACCTCTTAATCCCAACCATCACCTGTTTCACCTCTCCTGCCACCCACCACTCCTCTAGCAGCCACCCGTTTGTTCTCTGCATTTATGAGTCTGTGTTTGTCTTTTTTGTTTGTTTGTTTTTATATTCTGCATGTAAGTGAAATCACATGTATGACTTATTTCACTTAGCATAATACCCTTTTGGTCCATCCATGTCATCACAAATGGCAAAATTTCATTCTATTTTTTATGGCTGAGTAATAATTGCATTGTATACATATACCACATTTTCTTTCACCATTCATCTGTCAGTGGGCATTTTGATTGCTTCCATATAGCTCGGCTACTGTAAATAATGCTGCAGGAAACATAAGGGTGCATATATCTTTTCAATTAGTGTTTTTGGGTTTTGGGGGCAAATACTAGCAGTGGAATTACTGGAATTTATGGGATTTCTATCTTTTTTCAAAAATGTGATTATGCATTTTTAATTTAGTTTTTTTTTAAATGTCTAATTAATTTTGAAAGAGTGCAAGCGGGGAAGGGGCAGAGAGAGGGGGACAGAGGACCTGAAGCAGGCTTTACACTGACAGCAGCGAGCCTGATGCAGGGCTTGAACTCTTGAACCACGAGACCATGACCTGAGCTGAAGTTGGATGTTCACCCGACTGAGCCACCCAGGTGCCCCTATTTTTTTTTTAATTTTAGAGAGTGAGTGCACATGAGCAAGGGAGAGAGGCGAAGGGAGACAGAGAGAGAGAGAGAGCGCGCAGGAGGGTCCCAAGCTGGCTCCATGCTGAGCGCGGAGCCCTATGTGGGGCTCTATCCCACGACCCTAGAGTCATGACCTGAGTTAAAATCAAGAGTGGTGTGTTTAACTGACTGAGCCACCCAGGTGCCCCCGGGATTTCTGTTTTTAATATTGGAGGAGCCTCCATAAGTTAACATACTTTCTAATGAAAATTGGTGTAAGTAGATGCACTTTATTAATTTGGCCAAGAAAATTAAAAAGCGTGAGGGCTGGCTCATGGATCCCGTCTGGTTCTTGATTAATTTCAGCCCACAGTCAAGCAGCCTCTAGTGACAAGCTGTTTTCTCCTTCTGGGGAAAGCATTCACTAGCTCCATGGGCTTCAAGGAACCAAAATTCAAAGACCACAAGATGAAGGTACTTCTCTGTGAAAATCCGTCCTGCTTGTTTCTGTGCTAGAGGCTGTGTGTCTCTCCCCTGACGGGGCCCCTCTCTTTATCTCTTTCTATGTGACTGTGTGTGGTCTCATTGCACGTCTATTTCTCCTCCCTCTTCTCCAGCTCTCTTAACTATCTCATGAAGTTCAAATGTTTTTTTTTTTAATTATTTTATTAATTGAAGGGGATGTTTGGATTGCCTTCCTTAAAAGTAGATGTGCAGCATATTGTATTCCTTTTGAAAAACCACTCCAATGAGAATGGAACGAATAAAACTTAGTTGCTGTATGTTTTTTTACATATATGGCCTTCAACCTGCTTTTTTCTGGGCTAACGACACTGCTCTCCCCATCTCTCCCTGCCAGCTAGAATGCTGCAACGTGTAACAATTTGGTGGGTTGTTATAGTCCATAGATTTATCTACCGATGATGTCAGAAAGTGCATTACCATAGAGTGACAGTGTATTTGTTATTTTTCTCCTTAAGACTTTTTTTTTTTGCCTATTGTAATTGTTAATCAAAAATATGACGATTAAAATAACACTAGTTAGTTACAGGTATTTTTAAAACTTGCTTATTTTACAGAATTGTAATCTTCTGAATAAGGACTCGGTAATTTATTTTGATTTTGAAACCAGTTGTGGTCAGTGAGAAATGTCAATTTTCTTATATTGGCCTTGGCTACTTTTCACATCTTTGGAGGAGAGGACAACTGTGACCACACCATTTGCACTGACAGAATGTCAAAGACACTGGTTTTAGATACTCAGGTTCCCACAGTAGAAGACCCCAGAACTTCTCAGAAAATTTACTTCATGAACTATTGCTAATCATCTGTGAGTCTGGTGTTCTACCAAATAAAACATAAGATCATGAATAATGGACTTTATCAACAATTAAAGTGCAATATGAAATAATAATAGAGCAAGGCAAATGAGAGTAATTATAAAAGAGTTTTGGAAACTCTAAGCAAAAATCTTATAAATTGATCAAGTCAATTCTGCAAGGAGATTAGGAAAAAAACAAAACACTGCCTAAAATCCTTTGCCTCTTATTCTATGTACATTTAATTATTTTAGTCACAGGGAATAAATAACACAAGACAGGGGAAGTTTTTATTTTATTTTATTTTATTTTATTTTATTTATTTATTTTTATTTTTTTTTAACGTTTATTTATTTTTGAGACAGAGAGAGACAGAGCATGAATGGGGGAAGGACAGAGAGAGAGGGAGACACAGAATCGGAAGCAGGCTACAGGCTCTGAGCCATCAGCCCAGAGCCCGACGCGGGGCTCGAACTCACGGACCGCGAGATCGTGACCTGAGCTGAAGTCGGACGCTTAACCGACTGAGCCTCCCAGGCGCCCCAGGGAAGTTTTTATTTTAAACACGAGCCAGAGAGAACTTCTTTTGCAGCTCCATTATTGTATCATCATCTCTTTCCAACTCTGCTCTTACTCCATGACTTTCTGCTAAAGAACAGTTATAAAATTTCTAGAATTACACCCACCTGCAGCAGCAAGATTTAAAGATGGGGAGTATTTCCAGAAGGAGGGTTCAGCCCTATTCCCACTGACCTCTGGGTATATGAAACAGCCTTGGAGTGGCAAGACTCTAACACTAGACAACTATCTAGAGGGAGCGCTCACCTCCGTCCCCTCCCTAGCGACCCTGGGGCTTTCCTGTCCCTGCAAGAAAGCAATGACATCTGCGCAATGAATCTTCCTCTACCGACAGACCACGAGGCTGATAGAATGTTTTATCAAATCTGGGACAAGAAGCAGCCACCAATAAGATGAGGAGAAATCTCAAGGGCAGCTCAAACAGATGTCAGCCTTGCATGTTTCCATAATGCAAAGAACCACACTTCTCGGAAAGGAAGGGCCAGCATGCTTTACCCACAGTACTGCGGATCTCAGAGTGAGACTAATTCCACATGCCTGCCCGGGAAGGGGACCTGGAGGCTGCAGCCATCCCCAGGATGCTTAAGCGACAACCCCTGGCAGCAATGGCTGATGTTGGTCTCCTCTTTTGCTGCCTAAAGTCAGCGCTAGGCTGGGGAGCCCGGCGCAGAGGCATCCAGGTCTTGGACTTTTGGGTTGAGATCAGTCCCAGGATTCCTTATTCATCCCATGGGCCGTCGCAAAGTCAAGAAAGCAGCCCCCACCATGCTAGTGCCATCTGTGCTGGCCTCAGTACGGGCTCTCGTCAACTGGAAGCAGGGAATAGTCTTGCCATCCCCCAGCCCCGGGAATGGTCTGAGCTCAAAGACATTCGCCATGTCAAATGGACCCCAATCTAGGAAGAGGCAGAGCTCAGCTTACCTGGGAGGGGGAGCTGGTATTAGGAGTAAGTACTGATTTGTATCAGGTGGATCAAGCTGAGGATAAAGATGACTGCAACCGAGGCAATTGTGGCCTCACTGGGTGATTAGGAATTCATCCGAACCTGTCCAGGCTTAAAGGATCGTGCTAAACCACAGGAAGGAAGACGCAAGGCTAGGGGCCTCTAATATCGTATTAGTGATAGTCATCAGTCAAAGTCTTTCTAGGTTCCACACTAGCTAGGTAGTTGGTGGATATGCGTTCATCCACAATAAGTATTGCAAGCCATATCAGGTAGCTATGCATATCAGTGAATATTTATAAAGAGCCTATTCTGTGCTGGATTAAATGTTAATTGTGGGGCTATAGCTGAGAGCCAATCGGCGATAATCCTTACTCTTTTGGAGCCTACATTCTATTCAAATATCCTCTTCATGTTATAGATGGTGACGCCAGGGCTCAGAAATTTTAAGTAACTTGCCCAAGGACACATAGCTTGTAAGTAGTGCAGTGGGAGAGATTCAAACTCTGACCCTCTGACTCAAATATCTTTCTTGTAAGCTCTATGCTAGCAAATTTAAATTGTTTTCTTATTATACACATCATATTTGACATCCACTATGTAATATACTCTCAAAGGCTGTGTGGGCTGTATTACTGATAAAACCGGATTTTAGTTTTTCTCTCTCATTCAGCGTTAGGAAAATGCACCTAGAAGAAAATGAGTGTTATAGGAATCTCCAAGGATCCGCTCTAATTTATTTCATTTTAAACAAATATTTCAAAAACATCACTGATGTAATTATCACGAGTACAAGTCTTGCCTTTAAGTGTTAGACCCCGGTTATGCCACAGTTAATGAGCTGTTTGCCAACAGACCTTGCCTATAGGTCTGCCAGACTGTCCTATGCTCTGCCTAGTGGGTCAAGTGTGGGACATGAGGGGAAGGCATGATCGTTGGTCCCAGAAAAGAGTTCTTCGTCTCAAAATTGCAGAGCTATTTGGCAGTCTGATAATCTCTTTTTCCTCTACCCCTGGAGGATTAAGGGGCCAGGTTTTCTAGAGCCCATTTGGCTCGTCTCTCATAGCAGAGCCCTGGAGGGATTCCATTTTCTGACTGAGGAGGAATCTTCAGTGTGGAAAGTGTGACCCTCCCGTGTCAGTTTCCATGTGGGTGTAGAGGTCTTTTCCACGGGATACAGCAGTCTTGAGGACAGAGTTACAGGTAGAGGATCACAGGATTCTTGCCTCAGATGATAAAACTGGGTGTTTTGGGTTTAGTTACACTTGCCTAGAAAGATGCTTATAACCTAATCTTTATTCTAGTTCTCATTCACTTAACCAGAACTTATATATCTATAAGTTATATATATATATATATATATATATATATATATATATATATATATGTGTGTGTGTGTGTATTATATAATAGAATATATATTTAAATCTTTAAGCAGAACTTAAACATATATGCATTATATATATAATATATATATATATTATATATATATATATATATAAATATGTATATGTATAAATCTTTCCCCAGAAGTGATTTGGTATAGAGAAAATACCTTCTTACATAACAAAGAAGGGGAGAAAATTGTTGCATATGCACTTATTGGTTCGTATTCTTTTTTTTTTTTTTTTAGTTTATTTATTTTGAGAGAGAAAGAGAGCACATGCACACGAGGGGTGGAGGGGCAGAGAAAGAGGGAGACAGAGAGGATCCCAAGCAGGCTCCACACTGTCAGTGCAGAGACTGACATGGGGCTCGAACCCACAAACCGTGAGATTATGACCTGCCTGAGCTGAAATCAAGAGTGACACCCTAAACCCACTGAGCCACTGAAGCACCTCAGTTCATATTCTAACAGAAGCAGTCACAGTGTAAACAAACCAAGGTTGAAATGCTTTTAAGCAGGAAAACGTTGTATCAGGTTTTGGTAAAGGATTAAGAAACCAATGTAAGCAGTTGAAATACATGGTATTTAATGAAGGCAATTAGATGTTTCTAAAAATCAACGGAAAATCTAGAAGAGAAGTGGGAGATGCAAACTGGACATTTATGTCCAAGGTCACAGCACTGCAACTGCAATCTACAGGTCCAGACACCTGCTGCCCCTGACCCCCCCCCCCCCCCCCCCCAGGATCTGGAGATAGAGGAATATGGAGTCTGGCTCCTGCACACCCCCAATGGATCAGAGCTCTTGGTCAGCCAGTATGGCCACAGAAAGATGGCCCGCCCCACCCTCTTTCTAAATCTCAGCGAGTGCTTCTCTCTGGTGAAAATGAAATCACCTCCAGGATGGAAAATCAGTCCGTGGTTGCAAGAAAGTTTCAGAAATGTAGTGTTTGCCTTTGCACCTCTGCAGGAGGTAGGGAAGGTTGTGGAGGGCAGACACTGTCGAGTGTAACGTCTGTTGTTATGTTATACTACAAACACATGAACCATTACTATGTTACCCTCCATGAGCATAGGAACTCTGGCTAAGTTAATGTGTTACCAATAAATGAAAGACTTCAATAGCCAGAAGCTGCAGGCAATACTTACCAAGATAACTATGTTATATAAAAATATTTTTTCTGGTAAATTCAAGTATGCTCTTCATAAGAAGTGACATGATTACACCATTTTATTTAACTTATTTTTTTAATCAGACTTCAAGCCCAGCACAAAGCCCAGCGCAGGACTTGAACTCACGATCCTGAGATCAAGACCTGAGTACAGATCAAGAGTTGATGTTTGACTGAGCCACCCAGGTGCCCCTGATTATATCATTTGGAATTCTCACCTTTCTGATGCTTATGGATTAAGTATTTTTGACATCTCTGCATGTAAATACCTTGAAATTTTTGAGTGAAATGAGCCACCGATTGAAAAAAATAAATTTTCATTAGCAGACATGTTATACTTAGTGTTATAATCAGTCTCATATATATCACATTAATTAATTATGTTTGTGTTGATTAATATTTCCTTTTTTATGGCTAAAATGAACAATGCCAATAAAGCTGCTTTCAGTGTATTAACTTTTCCTATGGTTCAATTTTCTTTTCCCTCCTCTGTGACTAGATTTAGGATCTAACGTCTATCAGAATGCTATTTCCTGGTTTGAAACACACAAAAAAGACTAAAGTGTTGAATAGTATTACCTGAATAATGTTAAAGAAATTTTTCTGGTCCTCAGCCGGCCCAGGAAACAGATTCAGAGGCAGAAATGTGCCTGTAGGGGGTTAATTGGTTGAGTGTTCTTGAGAGAAACAGCCCTGAGGGCTAAGGGGCGCAAGATTGGACAGAGAGAATCGCTGAGCTATGATTCAGCTGTGCCAGAGGCCTCAGAGGATCCTCTGGAGTTGAGATGACCCTTTAGAGTCGTCCTGAGTCGAGGCAAGGAGGTTAACCCTTTGTATACCTGTCCTGACCATGCGGATGTGGGCCGTGTCCAGGGAATAGGTGTCACCTTGGGGGAGAGCATCATTCCACAAAAGGAATGTGCCGAGAGGAATTCATCTAGAAGTGGTCAACCCCCTGGCATCTGGAAGGGCCTTAGCCCTTAAGGGGGATCTGGCTGGCAAACCACAATGTTCACCACACCTTTGACAGGCACCACATTACAGACACCCTAAGAGAGACTTAGTTCTCAATCCTGTCTTATTTAAGAGAAGCATTATTTGCTTGGACACATTGGGCACACAATCTATATCAAACCATGGTATATTGTCTTACTAAGTTTTAAATTCTGAAAAACACTCTGCTTAGCCTGTGCCCACAGTGAAAACATAACTGTTTATGGGATATGCACAGAAGATAGCATCTGACTATGTCAGAAGACAGTTTTAGTTTATTTTACTGTGACAACTAGGAGAAATTCAACTTTGATTCTGTGTTGCACGAACTACAACTGTTGTAGATGTTCTTTCATTACTCTAGCATAATGGGTATGGGTATATGGGTGGCCTGTTTTCCAGACAACTTTAGATATCTTGCATGAGAAAGGATTTTGTTGTTCCCCTGATGTGTCACGTCGTTTTAAGAAATGAGCCTTGAATCTTCAAGAAGCAACCTAGTTTTATTTGCATTGTGAAACTAACACTTCGATGAACAAGTTTCAATTTTATGAATGTTAAAGGACACTACTGTCTGGCTGGTTAAAATTAAGGGAAAGGACACATAATTTCTAGTTATATTTGTTTTACCGTAACTTGTATTAGAATTCAAGTTGTACAGAGGCGCCTGGGTGGCTCAGTCAGTTAAGCATCCAACTCTTGGCTCAGGTCATGATCTCAAGATTCATGAGCTTGTCAGCATGGAGCCCACTTGGGATTCACTCTCTCTCCCTCTCTCTCTGCCCCTGCCCAGCTTGCTCTCTCTTTCTCTCTCAAAATAAATACATAAACTAAAAAAAAAAAAAAAAAAAGCATTAAAGTAGTGTATAAAGCAGGGCAAACAAGAAAACATTTAACAGAAACATGAAGTTGATTTTGTGGACTATCCAACAGCAATCATAAAGCACGTTCATCAGAGGACGTTACCTCAGAATGATAATATACGAGGCATATACAATTATAGAAACATATGCATGTAAAAGTTACCGTAATTGACACAGGAGCCAGGTGATTAATATCAATCAATCTGTCTTACAGGAAAAGGAAAATGGTGCTATTAATTGGCAGCAATCAATGAAGAAATAAAATCACAGGGAGTCCTAAATAGATATAGACAAGAAAGGAGACACTTTCAGGTGAAGAAATGAGCAGCAAAACTCGGGAAATACAACTGATGCAAAAAAAAAAAAAAAATCAGTCACTGTTGAAGATAAATCAGATTATGATTTATACATTAACCACCATAGGAATGACAACTATTTTCTAGAGACTACTAATGTACCAATATTTTCTGGTGTTCACAAGACCTTGCTCCTTTGTCCAACTTTATTTTCGTAAAATGCATCTTTTCTTCAGAGAGATTGCTACTACTGATCTTTCCAAAGCTCATGGGAAATGGTTTTCTACTTTCTTCACGTTGCATTTAAATCACCCTGAGACTTTTCTCACCGGACATGCATTTGGCTGCTGCACAAAGAACAGGCTCACCAGTCGCATAATCACCTGAGGCTGTAACAATGATTCATTCGCACTAAGATGGTTAAGGAATGCTCATGTTTTAGCTGAAAGCCAAGAATGCGATAGTGAGCATCAATGATTTTTTATGAACCTGGAAGATATTTTACCCCAGATTTCTCCCATCGGCAAGTAAAAACCAAACCAAACCAAACCAAACCAAACCAAAAAAACCAAAAAACGAAAAACGAGAATACTGGAATTGCTTTGCAAAATTAGCTTTGGGAGCTGGAATATCCGTTCTAGAGATCAGTTGGATGGATTATGGCTCTTCGTTGGCTGTCGGTCGTCTTCCGCTAACCCAATGAGACTCACCACATAAAATCAAGATGTGCCACACCAGGTGACAGTAAAGAAACACCATTATCCCTACGGACACCTACCTTCCAAAACCCCTTCCCCATGATTTCTCCGGGCTGAGCATTGAGTCCTTTTGAACTGACACTCTCAGGGTTTCCCAGCACACCGTGGACCTCTGGTTTCCCACATCAGTATCCCCATGGCCGACCTGATTTTAGCCACACCTTCCCGTACCAGGCAACCTCGGGCTCACCTCAGCTGACGGTGTCCCGCCTCCAGGCACATGCTCTCAGCTATGGCCTTCCTGAACTTATAAGAGTAGACCATGTGTGTGAGGGAGTTTTAATGTCTGGAGGCAATCCCCCAGTGAGGAGAGAGAGACACTGGTAGGTAAACAGCCCATCTTTCTCACACCCTGGTAGGAGGCATTCTGCACCTTTCCCAGGCCGTCCCAGGGGAACTGAGCCCATCGTCCAAAGCAGCAACCTCAGGGATGCTCCTGTAGGTTGGATTTTCCTCCTTTCCCGCATCACTTCCCTCCCCATCGCTTCTCCCAAATAAGAAGTCTTAATCTGAAACCAAGCTCTTGTCTTGGCTTGCCTTTTGGGGGAGCCCTGATTAACACACTTCTGATTATCATCATCCTCTTCATCATCATTAATAATTACCCTCTCATCTCAAAGATGAATAATCTCAAAATCCTCCTTGCTTATATTTGGCAAATGCTAAGTTTGTATGTGTACTTGGGTCCCTGCTCTCAGACTGTTGTTCCACAGATAAATTTATATACTGCTTGGAGATGTGTTTACCTTACAATTTGGTAATATATGTTAAATTATGCTTTCCTTTCATTTTTTTCTCCTTTTCAAGATATTTGTGGCTTTTCTCGTCATTTGTTTTTATAAGAATTTTAAATTAATTTTATCCATTTCTAAGATAAATTGTATTGTAATTGCATAAGTGATTTCTGAAATTGCATGAGACTTATCTATGAATTTGGGAAAAATTGCATTTAAAACAATTTTTTAATGTTTATTTATTTTTGAAAGAGAGAGAGATCATGAGCGGGGTAGGGGCAGAGAGAGAGAGGGAGACACAGAATCCAAAGCAGGCTCCAGGCTCTGAGCTGTCAGCACACAGCCCGACACAGGGCTCAAACTCACGAACCGTGAGATCATGACCTCAGCCAAAGTCAGACTCTTAACCGACTGAGCCACCCAGGCGTCCCGGAAAAATTGCATTTTAAATATTATGTTGTTTCATTCAGAGATAAGATGTATTTTTTCAAGTGTCTTAGTCCTTTTGAGCTGTTTATTAAAAAATTACCATAGACTGGGTGGCTTACAAAGAAAAGAAATTTATTTCTCACAGTTCTGGAGGCTGGGAAGTCCAAGGTCAAGGAGGCAGCAGGTTCTGTGTCTGGTAAGGGCCCACTTCCCGGTTCATAAGTGGTCATTTTCCTCCTGTAATCTCACCTGATGGGAAGGGCTAGGGGGCTCTCTAGGATCTCTTTTATAAGGGCACAGATCTTGAAATCCTCCACACCCTCATGACCCAATCACCTTCCAAAGGCTACACTTCCTAATACCACCACATTGGGGGTAGATTGCAATACATGAATTTTGGGAAAAAACAAACATTCAATCTATAGCACTGAATGTTCAGGTATTACTATTGTATGATTTTCTTTAAGTCCCATGCCTTTCTTACAAAAATATCCCTAAGTATTTTTTTTTGTTTGTTTGATTTGCTAGTAATGACTGATATTTGTTTTTCACTTTGGATCTTGAACTGGTAGCTAATGTAAAGAAAGTCTATTCTTGTTACTTTTTTCTTTTACCTGGCTACTCTGTTGTATATTTTTGAAAATGTTTGTTTAGTTTTTGAGAGAGAGAGAGCAGAGGAGGGGCAGAGAGAGAGAGAGGGTGACACGGATCTGAAACAGGCTCCAGGCACTGAGCTGTCAACACAGAGACCGACGTGGGGCTCGAACTCATGAATCGTGAGATCATGACCTGAGCCAGAGTCAGACGCTCAACTGGCTGAACCACCCAGACATCCCTATTGTATTTTTATATAGTC
Source organism: Panthera pardus (assembly GCF_024362965.1). Lineage (NCBI taxonomy): Eukaryota > Metazoa > Chordata > Mammalia > Carnivora > Felidae > Panthera > Panthera pardus. The sequence goes on from NW_026526732.1 coordinate 31,245,991, forward strand.
TTTTTTTTTAATTTTTTTTAAACATTTATTTATTTTTGAGACATAGACAGAGCATGAATGGGGGAGGGTTCAGAGAGAGAGGGAGACACAGAATCTAAAACAGCTCAGAGCCTGACGCGGGGCTCGAACTCACGGACCGCGAGATCATCACCTGAGCCGAAGTTGGACACTTAACCGACTGAGCCACCCAGGTGCCCCTATATAGTCTTTTACGTATACTGGGCATCTAATCATTTTGCAAGTATGTATAGCTAACTTTGCTTCCTCCTCTTTAATATTGATTAATTGTATTTATTTTCACATTGCATTTGTTAAAGCCTTCCAAGTGATGTTGAATTATAATAGTATTAGCAGGTATCTTTCACATAGCTCTGAGTTTAGTGGAAATTATCTCAGTATTTAACTATTTCATACACTAGGGTTTTGTTAACTAGTGTTTATCATACTTAAGTAGTTTTCTTCTATTTCCATTTCACATAGAGCTTTTATTATGATGGATATTAAGAGGCTACGATCAGAGGGAGCAAGGTCAAGACTCCACGTGTTGCACGCATCGAAGGTGGATGTGATGATTTAGCAGAGTAATCAGGAGCATGATTAAAATCAGACGACTGCAAAGCAATTGTTTTGAAAGTGCCATCAGCGTGGAGGCTGGAGGAAATCTGAATCGATGGTAGAGATTTCAGAAAGAAAGAACAGAAAGAAAACAGGGCTGAGCCACTGAAGAAGTTGAGGTTTGAAGACGGCAGCGATGAGGGCGGGCAGGGGAGTAAGCCTGTAGGATGAGCTTAGGTGAATGTCAATGGCGGCCTTGGCTGAGGCAGCGGAGAAGAAGGAATACTTTGGGGATTCTAGGGGATTAGAAGGAGAATCCAACAGGATGATGGATGCACAACTAGGTGGCCAAGGATGGCTGGGCAAGAGAGGGACAAGAGTTCAGGAGTCTGCAGATGGGTAAGGCAAATGAGCCTAAGAAGAAACAGGAAGCAGGAAATTACGAGATAGGTTGGAGTCACGTGTCATTCACCTCGAAGTTTAGTGATTATGCTGGCTCTTATCGATGGAAGGCTGTGTAGAACTTCCAGAGCCAAAGATTCATTTAGAACTTCATAGTGTGTTGGGGGGGGCCTGGGTGGCTCAGTCGGTTAAGCCACCGACTCTTGGTTTCCCCTCAGGTCACGATCTCCAGCTTTGTGGGTCGGACTCTGCTTTGGCAGCTCAGAGCCTGCTTGGGATTCTCTCTCTCTCCCTCTCTATTTGCCTTGTTCCCACTCATGCTGTCTCTGTCTCTCTCAAAATAAATAAATAAACTTAAAACAAAACAAAACAAAACTTTGGGGTAGGTAGCTTTGCAAAACCTTCACAGGAGGCATAGCGGGTTAAAAGATTCTTTTACTTATCCTCTGTGTGTGCATATGTACAGCTGTGTTAAGGTTGCCACATTTAGCAAATAAAATAATTAGCACGCAGCTAAATTCAAATTTCAGAAAATAAAGAGTATTTTAGTGCAAAGACATCGCATGCAACTAAGCATATTTCACAGGACATACTTACGCTAATATTTTTGGTATTTACCTGGCATTTAAATTTAACTATGTGTGTTTGCATGCATACGTGAGCAAGATCAGTAATATGAGCTGATGAGCTATTCTTTCAGACTTATTTTTCTAAAAGAGCAGCTCAGAGTAGGTCACGAGAAATTTTAGCACTGTATGTTTTCTTAATCATTACAATTTTTTTTTTAATCATTACAATTTTAAAAAGCAATGGAATTTATACGGATAGAGTTTATTTCACAGTTTTAAGAAAAAGGTTTCTAAGGTTTAACCTGAAATAGAGGAATCTGTTGTTTAATAACAGCTTCTCTAATTAATGTTTTTACGTACTACCTTACTTTAAGGTACAGAATCATTTACTTAGATTCTACTTTTTCAAAAATTCAGGGGGCGCCTGAGCGGCCTCAGTCCGTTAAGCGTCTGACTTCGGCTCAGGTCGTGATCTCACGGTCCGTGAGTTTGAGCCCCGCGTCGGGCTCTGTGCTGACAGCTCAGAGCCTGGACCCTTCTTCGGAGTCTGTGTCTCCCTCTCTTTCTGCCTCGCCCCTGCTCACGCTCTGTTTCTCTCTCTCTCAAAAATAAGCAAGCAGCCATTGAAAAAAATTTTAAAAAATAAAATAAAAAACCGAAGCTGCCCAAAATGTTATGAAGTGCCCACGTGACGGAAGCCTTGCCTCTGCTTTGTGCGGTGGCTTCTGGTCCCATCACAGGATACTCCCCATCTGCACTCGGTGAGGAATGTGGTTGGGATAGGCATAGCAGCCAGGTAACTTCTGGGGCCGGCTGGTAGCCGTCCAGACGCGTGTGCAGGTGGAGTGAAATCCCGCGGTCCTTACCACCGTGCTTTGTGTGTTTACAAAGCGGTTCCTGGTGGCATTCCTCTTGCTCACACCGGGTGGACCAGCCCGCGGAGGCCGCGTCTTGGTGACGTGAGACCTAAGAGTCGTTACTGGAATTTTCTCCATTACAAGTTCCTGCCTTCTCTCTGCAGCCTACTTCCGCTCACAGATGAACCATTTACGGGAGGCTGTGCGGGCTAGCATCCCCACTCCTCCCCAGTGCTCCTCCTTCCCTCTGGGACTGAGAGCTGTGCCCTGACCCCAGAGTGCTGGTGGGGGACCGCGGTCATCCAAGCTCAGCGCGCCTCGTGGCTTGGCCACTGGGCGCCTGGCAGCGAATTTATTTATCTTCAGCTTCTTCGGTGTGGGCGCCTGGTGCTTACGATTTCGCATCGATTGTGAGCTGACACCAGCCTCCCGAGGTCAAGTATGGTATTCACCGATCACAGGTAAGGGAAGTAAGAATCCGAAAGGAAAAGACAGGGAAGCTCACGTTTACTGAGTATCTGCTTTGTGCCCACCACTGTCTCAAGCACTTTACAAACATCATCTCAGACCTAAACTGGACACTGTAAGAAGTAGGGTTTGGAACACACGTTTTACCGACGGAGACACGAGCTCCGAAAAGTTAGGAAATTTGTCCAAGAACCTATATAGCTAATGAGGGGTGGATGAAGAATACAAATGAGGCCTCCTCCCCAAAGCCCATGTTTGCCATTTCGCAAGGGTTCCCTCTGGAGGGGAGTTAGCTTTTCCAAGTTGACCCAGCTTGGATAGGAGAGACTGAGGATTCCGACTTAGGTAACTCTGACTCTGAAGCCCATGAAAACGAGCATTTCATTGGGCTAATTCGACCATTTAAAAAAAAAAAAAACTCGAGTGTCCCGGGCAGATCCAAAAAAGTACCACGGTTCTTTCATTCCTGAATTCTGATAATTTGTGTGTATCAGTGTGTGGTTTGGGGAATGAGCGTAGCCTTGCAAAAGAGGCGAAGAGGTCCTGAGGTACGGTCTTCAGCTAGCTTGCTCCTTCTCGAAGCCTTGGTGATTAAAGTTAATTGAAACCTGGGTGTTTGAATGTAAGCACTTTATTCACAAAGCAATGGGGATTATGCTGGTGCCATCTGTCTAATTGCAGAGGTCACGCAGCTAGAGCACAGACAGAATCCTGATGCATTTCTTAAGCAGCAGAAAGCATCAGAGTTCAGATGTACAGAGAGAGTATTAGATACTTTCCTTAGAAGCCGGAGCAGGGGGTAGGTGCTTACGGTAGGTGGGAGGTGGGAGCCTTTTACACAGGTGAAAGATTGGAAGAGGCTGAACTCCTGCTTTGAGCCTTGGGACGAACGTACTGTGGGACCTTGGGCAGAATGCTTAACCTCTCTGAGTGGTCAGTTTCTCCATCTAGACGGGGGGATGGGCGGGCCACGTCTTTGTGTTCATCTACGTCTTGCATTTTATAATATTGTGATGTAGTTTTCTGCATTTTGCTTTTATCTGTTAAAAAGCCAAGTCCTGTGTAATGGAACTACAGCTAAGACAGAATTCGTCCAGAAAGCAGAGTCAGGGCAGCCTGTTGGTAAGACTGACCTGTAAGGGTCTCCCTTCCCCCATCTATTTCCTCTTGGCCTTGGGCACCCAACAACAAACAGCATGCATCTTGCCTGCTCGTAGCATCTTCCTTAGATCTGGTCCTTTGCAGGCAGCTTTCCAGCCACAGACTTTCCTAATGGGCTTGGGCTTGCTTCTCATACGTCCTCCAGACCTGTCTGTTCCGGCCTCGTCCTGGGTCTCACACAGAGGCAGTACGCACTGTGGTTCTAGCCCTGGGGTAAGGCCATCTGGGTTTTAATCTCGGCTTCATCATCCCTCAGCTGGGTGACACGGGGAAAATTACTTCGCATTTCTGTGCTCCAGGTTTCTCCTCTGTGTCAAAAAATGTAGCACAGTGCGTGGCACAGGGTAAATGAGCACTATATATTATATAAAAGACAGGACTAGATGTTTCTGGGTAGCTAATGTGACCTATGAAATAGTAGGTCACTTACGTACTCACAGATGGCCACACATTTTTCTATCCCTGAACACGAACGTGCGTTTTTCCCATCCTTGTATGTTAATGAGCCGAATGGAATTCTTAGCAGTGACTTCCCGTGGAGGAGGGCGTGTGGGGTAAGAACCCCTTCAGCAGTCCTCACATCACACGACGCAAGCTCCCTGTGAATCAGGGAGCTGGCTCTGTGAGTGCACAGTTGCCAGTGTTGGGCAGAAGGCTGTCCACGCTTTCCAGCAGCCCTGATGACAGCGAGCAAAAATCACTAGAAGAACCACCAGAACTGCATTTCTTTTTTTTTTTTAACGTTTATTTATTTTTGAGACAGAGACAGAGCATGAACAGGGGAGGGTCAGAGAGAGAGAGGGAGACACAGAATCTGAAACAGGCTCCAGGCTCTGAGCT